>NC_057806.1:388449029-388465175 GCF_018294505.1 Triticum aestivum | reverse complement strand
CTGTTACCAAATGTATTTACCTCACACACCCGCCATTGCACCCCATGCCGAGCTCTCTCTCTCCCCCCTCTCCCTCTCACCCTCTCACGCTAAATACATGCATTGCCTATCTAGCCCCCCAACCTCACGTGCGCACACACGCACGTTGTATATCTAGGTCACTCCCTCGAGACTGTCTCACTCTTTCTTCCGCACGGCGGGCCACATTCGCTCAATCTCGCTCTCTTTATCCGAGTCTCGTTTAACCTCATTTTCTTTCACACAGAAATGATATATCTCCCTGTTCAGGCCTCGATCGACACACTCTATACTCTCTCACGCAGATTGTCTATCTAGGTCAGTCCATCCAAGCCGCCACCACTCTTTCGACCTCATGGTGAGCCACACTCACTCAATCTCTTTCTCTCCCTCTCTCTCTCTCTCTCCGTATGTCTCGATTGACCTCGTCTTTCTCGGACAAAAACGGTATATCACCATGTTTGAGCCCAATTCGACCTATTCATATTGTATACTCTCTCACACACATCGTCTATCTAGGTCACTCTCTCCAACCCGTCTCACTCTTTCGATCGCACGGCGACCCTATGTGATCGGTTGACCTTGCTTCCTCCCACACACAAAATATATCTACACGTCTATGACTGGATCATCTCTCAAGCTCTATCTTACAACCCTCACCCTTGCCAAAAAGCTCAATCGGATAATATCTCTCCAGAGCATATATATTTGTTCAATGAATGTCGGACCACACTCACTTTGTCTCTCTATCTATATGTCTCTTGATTGACCTCGCTTTCTCGCACCGTATCTTCCACGCGTTGAAGCTACTACCTCTCCATCCCTCGCAAAGCCGAAGCTATTTACATTGCGAGGGGCACTCCAACCTTGGATTAATTTGTGTAGGCATTTGTTCCGGTCGGTTTAGATTATATTTTCATAGCATTCGGCCCACAACTACTCGAAACACCGTTGCAACCCACGCAACTCCCCTAGTTGATTTCCCTCTGGCTCGGTCATCGCTCTCTTGCACGTCCTTTCTCGCCTTCAACGTCGCACCATGGTATTATTGAAAAAACTATGTTGTTCTCTTTAATTATTATAAATAAGTTACAAAACTACACACCGATAGTCCACTTGGAATGGAACAAATTTTGACCCACAAATTAAAGTGATACAAACTACACACCGAGGGCCCCACATGTCATGAAACAAATTTGGACCCATATACAACTTAAAAAATAAAGGACGAGGATCGAACATGCGACCGGGCCTTCAAGCCGCACGTCAATAGGCAACATACATAGAATAGCAATGTTTGTTGTACCCCCTTTGTTCACATAATTTTTTTATATTACCACAGCCTAATTAATGGATAAGATGTAATATTATTTTTAGAACTATTCGCCTTCACTTACTGGTGGGTTCCATGTGTGCTCTCTCTCTCCTCCCCTTCTGCGTTTAGACGCACGGGCAAACAGGAAGAACTCGCGGGCGATGTTGCCGTTGACCATATCTGGATGCGTTCACAAGTCACGGCACTAGTTCCACGTACTAGCAGCACTAGTCAGTATGTACGTGCAATGCACGTTAATTTGGAAGTATATTAAGTGCATGCGGATATTAACTACTAGGATATTATTTGCGTGTTGTCATGTGATTAGCACTATTTTTTGCATGAAATTAACTGCATGCTAAACGTGTTGAGCGCTCGACATTGAAGCATTCCAGGTCGTCGGATGACAAGGAATACATGTGGCTTGATGACGTTTTATATTTAATTTGATACGGCTCTAGCAGAACATTCAATCGATCAAACCATACATTTCGTTCAGTATGACTCCGACTTCAAATTATACGACGATCGATATAAAATAAACAGAAATGATAAATGTTCGGATTTTAAGCATGGCAATCCAAACGTTTTTCATGGCAAATTTAGATTATGCGGCGGCGGCGGGGGCGTCTCGCGGTGGGAAGCGGCTCCTCTGCCATGCTCTATGTGTCGTCGGGCCACTGACCGACGGCGACGGTGGCGTCTTGCGCCATTGTTGGCGTACTCCTGGACGTTGGCCTAGCTTCAAGGAAGGCCAAAATGTTCTGGACTTCAGAGCGAGTCAACTGGCTGGAGGAGGCAACTGGCGTTGGTGCAAGGAAGCGGTCGACGGTGGCCATCCATGCCGCTGAGGGGGGCACTAGCACCCCCGCGGGGACAGGCGCTGTCAATGGCGCGGCGGAGACATTCATGTGCACTGGCACCGACACGGGCGCGCACGTCATTGAACGCGCAGGCGCATGCGTTGGCAGGTGCACGGGCGTGCGTGTCAGTACACGCGTAGGCGCATGCGCTGGCAGGTGCACTGGGATGGGCGCTGGCGCAGTCGGGGCGATGGGAGCCAGAACGGGAGCGGGGACAGGCGAGGCGTCTTCCCGCAAGGCCAGTTCAAGCTCGTCCCAAAGCGCCTTATGTTCTTGAGACTCCGGCTGGGTGTCTTCCTCAGGAAACTGGAATACTAAGGGCAGACCATCGTGATGCGGCATGGCGTATGTTTAGGCCAGGCTAGTTGGAGGTAGATGACAGGAGAATCGGAGAGGAAGACAGAGGATTGTAGCGATACCGGGTAGTGCGGGGTTGATTTTAAATTGTGGCGCCGGTGACATTAAAAGTGGGAGCTGTTGGGACGACGGTGGGCAGCGGAGCCTGGTCAAAGGGCTCGCCTCCCGGTGAGCCTACACAGCGGTCTGCTCGCACGGCTCCCTAACAGCCGGCGCATCGGTCTGCTCGCATGCCTCCCGTCGAATCACACGCTTGCTCGGACGGCACCTACCGATGAGAAGCGGGGACTCGTGGCGGCACGTAAACGCCCACGGTTTCAATAGTGAAAGCGTTCACCTTAACGTGACAGGTCTTTGTTCCAAAATACCTTGGCTCTTCATTTGTGCAACTTGTCATAAGCATCTTGTCTCGAATTGAAGAAAAAACTTACGAAGTAATATTTGTGCCATATCACGTGCCATGCTTAGTTTCAAGAATTTATGCTCATTTTTGGATTTTCTGAAATTTAAGATCCAGGATTCGAAACAATGTCATAACCTGCACCATGCAATAAATTTTCAAGCCATACATCTGTCCTGTTGTATTTCTTAAGAAAGGATTTGGTCAAACATTTTGCTTAGTTAGACTTCAGACAAGTTATATATACAGAGTAAAAGGATAATCCCTCCGTACCAGTGCATTTCCTGATATATTAACTCAAGTACTAGGCACGAACAAACGGTCTCAATTCTGTGCTCATCCTGGTGTAGTAGTAGTAGTACTAGGCAATGCAGTTGACGGGTGACCTTGACGAGCGGCGACCAAGGGAATTGAACCGTGCTCGGCACGGTAGGTAACATTGTCTAGTTATTAAAGCATCCCTCTGTTGTTCATCGGTAGTCATTATGGACCGGGGACATGAGGGGAATTTCCTAGGGCTGGAATTTTGGCCGCCGGATATTTCGACTTGAAACGCTGAGGCTCGACTGGTTGGGGTTGCCTAGTGTGCGTACCACACACGCCACCGAAGGACACGAGCCCGGTTTTTTTAGGATCAACATGAGCCAAGGTCTGGCTGGTACGCCGTTGGGTCCTACCATTCGAGAATACAAAAGGAATCGTTTAAATTGCCGAACGAATCTATGTGTATTACAATACCCGTATTTTCCTTGCAAATACTAATCTCAATGTGGTAATTGATATATGACGAGTTGTTGAATTAGAGTGAGTTTGTGATATAGTGATCTCAATGTGGATTTCACATTTCATGGTTTACCTAGTAAGTTTTCCAATGCAAATTCATATTTAAAAGATGAACAATATGGAGGTGAGAAAACTTTGTATGTATCAAGCATATGACCACACACACACACATAGACACACACGCACGAACACAACAACAATCGAATAAGTATAGTGCATCTATTTTTCCAAACCATGCATGTATGGCATGAATTCAAAAATACTCCTTCCATTCCTAGATATTAGTCTTTTAGAGAGTTCAACAAGTGACTACATACGTAGCAAAATGAGTGAATCTAGACTCTAAAATATGTCTATATACATCCGTATGTGCCAGTCCATTTGAAGCCTCTAAAAAGACTAATATTTAGGAACGAAGGGAGCAAAATGTAAGACATCCATGGTCCTCAGTTCAATATTTAAAATGAACATGAAACTGAAACATGAATATTAAGTCTAGTACTACAGTACATGCAAATGTTGTGTTTAGGCGGAGGTATGATTGTCGGGGGTCAACCCCTTGACCTTAGATAAAATTGTGGAGCTCTGTTTAGGGTTGTTTAGATTATATTTGTCCCCACCCTCCCAACCACCGATTGGTTGTGCACCCCCACCCCTCCTCCCCGGGAGAATATCATGTGCCCCCATACCTTAGATGCTACATGCCGATATGAGTTGCTTGGAGCTTGTAGATCTGAGATATAGCAGCTCACATGATGTGTCTTAATATTTTTGCAGGAAACCTTGATGAGTTTGAGAATTGCACACAATTTGTACAGAAACTACTTAGATGCCCTTTGATCCCATATCCAACGACCTCGAAGCTCGTATCACCGTAGCATCTAAGATGAAGGAGGACATCATATTCTCCTGTATGTAAGAATATCATGTGCTACCACACCTTAGATGCTTTGGTGATACAAGCTCTTCGGAGGCGTTGGATTTGTGACCCAACACCTCCTCGGTGGTTCGAATGGTTTTTTGCAGAAAAGCCCCAAAAGAGTTCAACCACTGCTTACAAGCACAAAGACTTCTCAGATGCCATTGGATCTCAGATCAAACGACCTCCAAGCTCATATCACCATAGCATCCAAGCTGCGATAGCACCTTATGTTTTCTCGCACGGGAGAGTATGAGGTGCTCCCGCACCGTAGATACTACGGTGATACGAGTTCACTGAGATCTAACGGCCCACAGTAGGAGGTTTGAATGTTTTTGCAATATACGGTTGATAGAGTTTGGGAAATGCGAAGAAAGAACAAGTACTACGCATGTGCCATCTGATCACTAATCATACGACCTAGATGCTCATATCACTGTAGCAGGTAATTAAGCTATGGGGAGCACCTAATATGAGCACCGGGGAGCCGTTAGATCGAAGATGCAGCGGCACACACGAGGCCTGAATGTTTTATTTGCAAAAAAACATTTGGAGAGTTTGGAAATTGCGCATAATTACAAAGACTACTCCCAAGCCACTGGATCTCACTTCCAATGATGTAAAAACTCGTATCACCATAGTATCTAAGCTGCGGGGTGGATGTGATATTCTATGCCTCTGTCATTTTTGTTCGTAAACTTGCAAAATACGTGTAACTCCGTTACTTGTCTAACCGCGCAAAGTGTTTGTTCAAAAAAACCATCCTACACTGAAATATCGGAACAACACACGGGGTCCCACTTGTCATTAATCAAATTTGGACCTAAAACTAATAAATCTGAAAGACGAGATTCGAACTGGCAACTTGGACTACAAAGCGTAAGTCGATAGCCTGAAAAAACGAATGGTTGTTGGCTTTGTCCCATAACTTGATTTTATACAGTACTTGCGTTGAGTAGAGTAGAGGGAGTGCCTCGTCAACACGTGCATGACCGTTGTCTCACTTACTGGTGGGTCCCAGGTCTACGATCTCAATCTGTCTTCTCTCCATCGTCTAACCTTTGCACGGGCACACACGAAGAGCGGCGCTAGCTTGCTGTGGTGTTATTGCAACTAAAAAAGCTTGTAAAATAGAAGAATCGCCTAGAATAAGAGACGTTGTGGCTGGTCGAGACGGAGCTAACCACATCTATCCTCCATGCCACGTTTGCATGATGAAGCTGTGTGGCTAGTGGGGTGTTTTCGACTGACTGGCTTGGTCCGGAGGTCGAACCATAGGTACTACGTCTGATATAGTATATTTTTACACGCATATTTTTCCTCCGTGCCGTGACGTGGCACACCCTACCGCGCGGTTTCGGGGTCCTCCCGGGTGGTGCACGCATATATTCTTCCTGACGTGGGACGCCCTACTGCGTGTTTTCTGGGTCCTCCTCGGTCGTAGCACCGAAGCAAGTAAATGAGTCGTCAAATCATGAAAGACCACTTTTCCCGCCGAGTACATCAGTGAAGCACGGTGGCTAGCTAGTTGGGCTAGTTCGACCGATTAGGTAGGCCGCCGCCACATTTGTTTTTCACCCCTTTTTTTTATCTACTTGTCGGCAGGTAAATTTAAATATCCACCGCGGCATTGCTCTGGTGTTTGGGTGCGGCAGGATTTTTAATTTTTTCATTGATGGGAGTAGGCGCGGCAGGATTTTTAATTTTTTGATTGATGGGAGCAGGCGCGGCAGCAATTAGTCATGATGACTCTGCCTGTAAAAACCCACTGCTCCCTGATGTGAGAAGTCGTCGACTGGTGTTTTACCGTGGTGAAAACCAAAAGATTCCCTGCTCCCCCCGCCTTCCCATAGATTGCATTGCCTTTCAGCCGTTTGTCCCCCTTTGCTTCCTCTCCCCATTGCTTCTACCTGGTGCCATGGCGGCGCAGCAGATCACGGAGTCCGAGGTGAGGCGCCTGACACTGGCTCCCGTCGACCGGGAGCGGGCGGTGGCACCCTGCATCACCAACATCGTGTGCCTTGGTGGTGTTTAAGCGCCCTCTGCATGGGCATGTCCATGTGTCAGAGCAACATGACCGTTGGATCAAACTCAGACGGTGCAGATTAGTCACTGTAGCACAAAGCGTGTGGGTGTGTTTGGTTGCATTCTCATCTCAATATAGTTGTTTCCTCTTCGTGTATTTTTGTCAACCTACTAGTGTGGACTCATGCACCCTTCATGCACTCTGCCAAACACCCAAAAGTGGGTCGAGAAGGGAACTTTTGCTCCCATCCCGTGCACCCTTCATACACCCTGTCTAACACTTCGTGCTTCATATGGTTCATGTTTCATGGAGTACTGTAGCACTATACTCTCCGTGCGCTGTGGACCTAGTTCTGTTAACATTGATCTCACCGTTCATTCTCGATCGGACAGTCGAAAAAGCGGTACTATGTTACATATAGGAGTAGTTGACATGCGCACAACATCATTTGTTATCGTCATATCTTACTACACTAGCAACAAGATTGTGTAGTACTGACGTATGGACCACTACACATGCCTAGTAGTAGGAGCACTGTGTATGTTCAAGTGGCTGCCGTGTTTCACACTCCTCCATCGTAAGAGTGGAAACGCTTGCTATAATCATTTTTTTCTTCAGAAAAACAGTGGACACGCTCTACCATGCGGATCCTCCTCTAGCCATGCACTAAATTACTCACTTTCGCCGACGTGTGGGACAGCCAGCACCTGGGTCCACCAGCCATGCACTAAATTACTCTGTAGTAGAGTGACGGTAGACTACCCCGATCGAACCGCCGCAGTAATGCTCAATGAGCCGTCAAATCACAAAACCCCCTCCTTTCCAGCAGTAAGTTGGACGGACGAAGCAATCATCATTTCACTCTTCTCTCTCAGCTTCCTCTCTTGAAGAAAACTCCCACTAGATTCGCTTGTCCCTCATCTTGTTCCTCCTTTCACTCTTCTCTCTCAGCTTCCTCTCTTGGATGGACGCCGGAGCACCAGCCGACATGATGTCTATGGCTCTGGCCAAAACCGTCGAGGCTCATGGTACGAAGAAGCGCAAGCACCTCGCCGAGACTACCGCAGACAAGCTCAAAGCCATCGCCCTGTCCAAGCCCCCCTCTCCAGGATCCCTCATTAAGCAAGTCCAAGTAATGTCTCTTGTTGACAATCTTTTTCTCCATCTTGATCGTGTTTTTTCATCTAACACGCAGTACTAGTACTGGTAGTACAACTTTCTGGGTGATCTTGCATGTGATTTTAGTGTGCCAAATGACGGTTCTAAATTCCTCTTTTGACGAAAACATGCGAGAGGTTGACATTGATTTCTTATAGACTACTTTCAACTACTCCCTTTGTCCCAAATTTCTTGTCTTAGATTTGTCTAGATACGGATGTATCTAATACTAAAATGTGACTTGATACATCCGTATCTAGACAAATCTAAGACAAGAATTTTGGGACGGAGGGAGTACTTTATGAACATCAATGCTACCTTTTAAGAGGGTATATTTGCCTCAGTAACTTGTGTTATGGATATTGCATGTAATCCTCTTCTCTCATGCCTTTGAAGACATGTTCTAGTGTCTTTGTTAACTCATTTCTGTGCGTATATGTAGTCATATATAGAGTATAATATCGAAAATCATCTTATAATTCTAAACGGAGGTAGTAATAAAATATGGTTTATGTTTTAATTAGAACCAGGTCCGCGGTGGAGATGAAGTTCTCAAAGTCATGCCGTGTGAACTGGAAGACCTGATGATGAGTTCTACTACTGAACTATCCAGTTGTTGTGTCCCTGTCGCCACGTGTCCCGAACTAGTGTTTTCCTGTAGCATTGTTGTCAGGCGTGTTCTTGAGGCTGTACTTGACCACAACAATTTCCTGGTTGTGCCTTCGATTACGAATGGTGTGGTTCTTGTAAAGCTTTCCAACAAATCTAATGTGGCATGTCTTCATCATCATGTTTATGAGTGGAAAGACCACTCTGTTAGGTTCTCCAAGGTTGACAAGATGGTGATGGTGCATGTAGACATCTCACACGAAGTCCATGGCCTAGTCAGTTATGAGGGGTTCATCCCGTAGGTTGGTGGCAAGAAATAGTCTGCAGAGTTTAGTTAGTGCAACTTTGCTTGTCTATAGTAAGTACTATTGTTCGGTACTTGATTTGTGTTCGTGAACCCTATATTGTTTATTAGTACTGCCGCTTTTGGTGTGTGGTCAGTCCTGAGAACGGTCTATGTTAATGTCTGTCCACTCAATTCAGTCTGTATATTTTGAAGTATCCAGATCATATTTTTTGTGAGGACGGTTTATCAACTATGGTTACACTCCAATATCTGTATGCATTGCAGGGTTTATCGCACCCACCAGGATTTCCAGTCCCGTGGATGTTCGATCCATACGATTTGTCATGACCTTTGGATTGTCCTGCTTGTGGGAGTAGGCGGGGCCCCTGCATGCCACGCGTAGTTGGACGATCAATCTTCTATTTAGTACTTCAACATAGTGATTTCCTGGTAAGGATTCACTCGTGTCACATCAAGTAAATCTTATTGATTTACTGTCTAAATCTTATTGATTTAATGTCATATTTTCTTTCTTTTCCTGCAATTTTATGATACAGGTTTTGCCATGTGACATTCATCACAGAATAAACCGTTTGGTTTGCTCTACGATGGCTATTTTTGCAGGTTTCACTTCTTATGTCGTGTCAGTAATGAAGGCACTGTCCATCACTTATATTACTGGAAAAAATCGGATCAGTCTATTGTCTGAGTACAAGCTGAATCCCTATGATGAACTGCAGTTTGGTTTAACAAAAACGCCACAATTAGTCCTTCTCGCGTTTAAAAGAAATGAAGAAAAAAACTGGATCACAGTCACGGATCCTAGTCAAGTTAGAAAGCTGATCATAGCAGACCAGACATGATCGCCGCTATCTCGTACAAATTGAGCACCGGTAGTTGCTCTAGCACTGACAGCGACAACAGCTCAGTCTGATCCAACTGAGGATTGGGCATCGACCACGTCAGCGGACCAATCTGATCTACCAGAGGATCGGGCATCGACACCGGCACCTACTCCGACACCGGCACCAGCTCTACAGGGAGCACCATCTCCGGCAGCAGTAGCGGCTTCGGCACCTGCACCAACACTTGCACTTGCATCTGCTCCGGCTCGTGCAGTTGCACCGACAAGAGACTGGGCTGCAGTTCACACTTCATATACCAAAGTCCTGACAAAAACCGACATGTCCACCTTCTTGGTAAGCATTGGCCGCCCAAGTTGCACCGCCAACCGTCTATGTTGATCTAACTGTTTGGGTATATCTTCTTGTTTGCAAACAGAGAATTCCTAGAGAAACGAGGGAGTCGTTCAACAATCCGGGCGACCGCGGCCAAGTTTCTCTTACCATGTGCAGCCTTGGTGTGAATGAACCTGCTCAATATACCGTAAGTACAAAGGATGGTCGCATGATGATTGATGCTAAAGGATGGTCAAGGTTCAAATCTAAATCATATCTTGCGGTAGGGGATGATGTCAAAATCGAACTTTCTCGGCAAGGAGAGCTGGTCCAAATCAACTTTGAAATTCTTCAGTAGCAGCACGCAACTGCCGAACTGATCTATCCTCCGAGAGATTTTGATGTAATAATCTGGCATGGTGAAACAAGTGTCATGTGTGTATAAGTAGTATGAC
Source organism: Triticum aestivum (assembly GCF_018294505.1). Taxonomy (NCBI): domain Eukaryota; kingdom Viridiplantae; phylum Streptophyta; class Magnoliopsida; order Poales; family Poaceae; genus Triticum; species Triticum aestivum. The sequence goes on along the minus strand of NC_057806.1, from coordinate 388,454,808 downwards.
AATATTATTTATCACATGGTATATCGTTGATAGAATTGCAACTCCGATTGCTGATTAGGAACTGTCATTCAATTTCATTCCAACAGCTGTCGTGCTTTATTCAATTTTGTGTATTCGCCTTGTGACAGCATCTAAAACCAGCGCCATACCGATCGCTTGCAATATAAAAAGCACTGAGGTAGAACACATGGGCCCCCAAACATGCAGGGTCGGCCTGCGGCCCAAAGTCCAGAACCGTGAGCCTACCTGAGCATTATATTCTCAGCTGAACCCCATAAAGAAAAGTTAAACCCCCATGATGCTCGTCCGTTGTAGAGGGAGTATATTTCTCAGCAAGGTGAGCCTGTGATATAAATGATTTGTATATTTCTTTACTGAGGGAGTATCTCTCTGTCAAAAAATATATTTATGTGTAACTAGTTACTCATGTCTTTCTACTTCCTTTCGATGATATGTGGGGCAACCGGCAACGGGGTCCACGTGCCATATGCACAAATTAGAGTGCACAACTTCACGGTAGACACACCCCGGTCGTAGCGCCGCAGTAATGCCTAATGAGCCGTCAAATCACAACCCCCCTTTCCAACTTTAGCAATAAGCTGGACGGACGAAGCGGCAATATTTCACTGGGCCTGAATCCCCTTCTCCCTCGTCTGCTTGTTCAGAGAAAACCCCCTCTTGGTGATTGCATAGAGTTTTCTCATGGAGAACCAGGTACGAATTCTTCATCCAACCCCGATAAATCCAAGTCCCTTGGTCCCAGGTAATCCTAGGATGGCAACCGCCGCTGTTGATGCATTTTTCTTCCTACTGAATCTAGTGTGTTTCATTTGCAGTGCCCAAAGTGCGGTACCCTATAGGTTTTTGCGCCCTCGGCGAGACGCCACACTTGTTCCTTCTCATCCTAACACAACATTTTGAAACACGCACAATATGTTCCTAGAATCCTCTTTTCTATCCGGGAGGGTGGGTTTTTTTTTGAACATGCTGTGTTCTCATATTATTTTTCCTGCAGTGTATTATTTGCTCTGCGAGAACACATGTACTCAAGATGCTCGGCCTTGCCATAACTGAATACACTAGTTTAATGGTCACAGTGAAGACAATCCATGGATATAAGTCCCAAGTTGGGTTCATGAACCAAGAAGATCGCTGCTTTTTTTATGGCCGAACTTGGATAAACTTTCTCAAGTGTTACGGACTGAAAGTTGGCACATGAATGTTGATGGAAATAGCAGAACCTAGTCTCATATTCACTGCGATCTTCCACCCCAACGTCGTTCCAATTGTTCATCCATGTTAGTTTTGTATCTGGTTCTTGCTTGTTGCCTCGATTACTTCTTAATCCACCTATTCTGTCTAACTAATCACAATTTAACTTTAGAAGTAGCAATGAATCTCTCACGAAGATGCTACTTCTAACTAATATTTTCTTATAATTGGTGGCAAGTGTAGGTTTTTTCAGAGTTAAGCAGTCTGCTCGTTTGTTACTCTGTAATAACTCGGCTGTTACTAATGGCAGTGAAGTTGACTGGATCGACATCCACAAATTCCTACACTTTATTGATCGACTTGAGGTCCTTGTGGGGCGTTTCAATGGTGGAAGGCCACGTGGGATATGTGTGCCACTGCTGCACTCGTTGAATAGGTCCAACTGTGTCGAGAAACTTATGGTACGAGCTGTTTTCTGTTATATATGTTGTTCATAAACTATTGCTTATACACGGTTTTACAGCTGTGATCTTCTTGAAACAGGAACTGCCGAGTTCTATTGTTCCTATACAGATGCCTGACCATGGTGGGGTCAGACTTGCGCTTGGTCACAACATGATGTTTATCTCAACCTACTCAATTCCCCTTGGAGGTGAAAAGATACTTATTCATGGGTGGTCTCAAATAATGAAGGCCCGTCCATCTTGGAGAATAGGACAGAAGATTATGTTCATGCTTTTCCATGGCTCTAAAGCAAATATCCTGTTTATTGACCACATTGCAAGATGAAGCCGCTTTCAGAAGGTTGTGGATGCGTGAGATGGCGCCTGGGCCTTGTCCTGGGGCTTGGCGGCCTCACCCTTGGTTAACTATAGGCAAAGTAGCACTGTTCGAGGCGTGCTTTGTACGGTTGAACCTGTATAAGTACTCATACTGCTTTCATCTTTGGTTGTTAAGTGCCCCTGCTGGTTTCAGTTAAGGTTGTTAAGTACTCCTGCTACTTTTACAGTTCGTCATGTTTCTTCAGTCCTGTCTTCCTCCAGCCACCAAAACCAAACCAGCGCCGGCGGGGCTACCTGCTTCCACCTCCCACGGTTGGCTGCGCCTCAGCGCACGCATCGCTGCCCCACCGTCTCCAAAATCGTTAATGCCGACGTCCTCCGCGCGCTATGGTGCGCTCGCCGCGGCGCCGCCCTCTCGCGTTGTCAACATGGTCAACAAACAACAGGAATCGGCAGAAGTACGTGGAGAGGATGATAGTAGGGGCCCACCATGTCAGCGTATGGAAAAATAAAATGCTTCCTCCTAGTGTTTTCCTGACATCTGGGACCCACGCCAATGTGAGCGTATATAGTCAATAGACAAGAGAACAACACAAGATCGGCTGACACCTGGGACGTAGCTACTCGAGCAGTATTTTTTTTGGTATTGTTGAGACGGAGTAGGGTTTGAACTGGGCTGTGGCCCGTCTAGCCCAGGCTTATATGTTATGTTCACCATGTGACTAGCCCAGCTATTTTTTCTTTGTGAAAATGAGCCCAGTTTATTTTTTCAGAAGAATACCCAATCTAGGCCTATTTATTTTTCTACGCCCTGATGGGTTGCAACTCTTTCAAGACGCCTGCAAATCTTGAAAGTAATATGAAATGGGTTGTAAATATAAAACAGATGACAAATTGGCAATTACTTTATAATTTATGGATTTTTTCACATTTTCATATTCCTATTTCACTGGGCCTTAACCTAATTTAAATATATCTTCAAAGTACTTTAAATCTGGCTCGACATTTCGGTATTAAAAATAGTTTGGAACCCACAGAAATATGCGAAATTGGCCCTGGCCAACCAAAAAAAATGACTACAATAAATTGCATAAGAAGTTGCCATGAGCTATATATAAATTATTAAAAAAAGAGGGAGTGGTCTGACTTGTGGGCCTATTTAGTTGACGCGTATGCAAGATTTTTTTAGTTATTATATACGTCAACAAACGATTCTAGCAGATGTAACCGTTGGATGTCAATCCAACGGCCGTTGTGTTTATTCAATCTCTGATCTTCTTGCTCCAGCCGCCCAAGCAGCGCCGGCGGGACCGCCTACTCCCGCCTGCCATGGCCGGCTGTGCTGTCGCGCAGGCCTCAGCACCCCCTACTACTCCCACCGCTGGCCAGGGCATCCCTGTACTCACCCACGCCCCCTGTTATTCTGCGGCGACGACAGCCTCACACCGCAGCCGAACCGGTGAACCCTCGTACTCCTCTCCGCGTGGGCTTCCACTACCGCATCTTCCCCGGCTCCACGTCGTCCCCTTCCTAGGCCTCGCTGTCATCCACCGCCGTGGTGCTCTCAGCGCGGCGTGGTCAATGTGGTCAACGACCGACTTCCATTGGAAGAGTACTGTACATGGAGAGGCTGATAGCTGGGTCCACGGTAGCCGCAAGGAAGTGCCTCCTTATTACATGGAAAATAATTATTCCTCCACCTGACAGCAGGGACCCACCGGACGGGCCACCAGTATTTCGCGAAAAAAATGTTTCCCCCTGACTGCTGGGACCCACAGGCGGGCCACCGTATTTTGCGAAAAAACATTCCCCCCGCTGTCAGCTCAGACCCACCGGAAGTGCCTCCTTATTACGCACAAAAAAATGAATACCCCCTGCTACCTGGGGCCCACCTTGGTGGGAGGCTGACTTGTGGGCCTACTAAGTTGACTGGGATGGAGGCCTTTGTCAAGTTTAGTCAATATATGAATGATTCTAGCTCTAGTGACCGTACGATGTCCATCTAACGGCCGTAGTGCTTCTTCAACCTTTGGTCTTCTTGCTCCAGCCGCCCAAAGCAGCACCAGTCGTGCCACATGCTCCTACCGCCCGTGGCCGGCTATGATGCCGCGGAGGCCTCACCGCCCCCTACTACTCCCACCGCTTGCCAGGCCATCCCTCTACGCACCCACACCCCCTGTTATTCTGTGGCGACGACAGCCTCACACTGCAGCCGAACGAGTGAACCCTCATACTCCTCTATGCGAGGGCATCCACTGCCGCGTCTTCCTCAGCTCCGGGTCGTCCCCTTCCTAGGCCTCGCCGTCGTTCACCGCCCTGGTGCTCTCGGCGCAGCGTGGTCAACGTGGTCAAGGAATGGCTTCCATCGGACGTGGACTGTACGTGGAGAGGCTGACAGCTGGGTCCACGGCCGCAGCAATGAAGTGCCTCCTTATTACGCGCAAAATAATTATTCCTCCACCTGACAGCGGGGACCCACCGTACGGGCCACCGTATTTCGCGAAAAAAACGTGTCCCCCTGACTGCTGGGACCTACCAGCTACATCTTCGCACTCAAGGAAGTGCGTCCGAAAAAAAACGATTCGCCCCCTGACTGCTGGGACCCACCAGCTACATCTTTGCACGCCAGGAAGTGCGTCCAAAAAAAAACGATTCGCCCCATGATTGCTGGGACCCACCAGCTACATCTTCGCACAAAAGGAAGTGCGTCCGGGCAAAAAAAAACAATTCCTCCCTGACTGCTGGGACCCAGCAGCTACATCTTTGCACGCAAGGAAGTGCGTCCGGGCAAAAAAACAAAACGATTCGCCCCCCTGACTGCTGGGACCCACCAGCTACATCTTCGCAGGCAAGGAAGTGCCTGACAGTCGGGACCCAACTGGTCGAAGTGTACGTAGCATTGTCATTCTGGTCGCGAACGTGTACGTACATATATACTGGTCGATGTAGAGGCGCGCACGTGTCATAGTAGAGGCACGTACGTGTCGTAGTAGAGGTGCGCACGTAGCATGTACACGTACGTACAATGGCCAGGGTGCAAGAAAGAAAATACAGCCACGTACGTACATACGGGCAGGGTCTCGAACGCCTACTCGTGCATACGTACAGCCAGGGCTTGTGTACATGGCTGGGTCGGAACGGAGAAACAACGTCGTCATCGTGTTCATGGGGAGGCAACGGAATGCGTCGTGTTCACAGGGAGGCAACGGAATGCGTCGTGTTCATCGGGAGGCAACGGAACGCGTGGGAGCCAGCCGGCTGGGTCGGAACGAAATGTGTGGTCGTGTTCATCGGGAGGGCTTGGACGGAACAGGCGATGGAAACGAGGCCTGGCGTACCGCACAATGGAGGAAACGGACCTCCTACGTTCGGAGCGGGGTCCTGTTGATCGGGAGGGGTTTGGCGTACCGCAACACGGAGGAAATGGACCTCTTACGGCCGAAACGGGGGTTCTGTTGATCGGGAGGGGTGTGGCGTACCGCAAAACGGACGAAACGGACTTGTGTTGGAGCGCTATGGTCGAAACGGGGGTCCTGTTCATCAGGAGGGGTGTGGCGTACCGTAAAACGGGACTCCACGAGATACTGTTCATCTCCACCGTCGACTTCCTCCAGCCTCCACGGGCTACCGTCGACCTCCTCCAGCCTCCACGGGCCCCTGTTCATCCAACCTCCACCGCGCGCTACTCCACCGGCTACTGTTCAACCACCCCTCCACGGGCACCCCTCCACCGTCTACTATTCATCCAGCCCTCCATACCACGGGGTCCTGTTCAACCACCCCTT
>NC_057806.1:388409211-388448741 GCF_018294505.1 Triticum aestivum | reverse complement strand
GCTCACTGTTCATCCCAGAGGCAGCATCGATCGGCTTCAGTTAGCAACAGTAGCAAAGGAATCGCTCGATCGGGTTCAGTTAACATCCATCGATCGATCGCTCGGGTTCAGTAATGCGTAGCCTGTAGTGCAATCGCTCGGGTTCAGTTAGAGCCCAACGCCTCGCTCGGGTTCAGTTAGAGCCAACGCCTCGCACACACGCGTGTACGTGTACGAGAGAAACGTGCATCGCTCGGCCCCGGCCTCCCACCGTAACCGAGAACTCCCCGGAATTTTCCTCCCCCTCGCTTCTACCACGGTTTTTTCCGTCATGGACGGCCCAAAGAATGTCATGCAGCTGCGTCTCCGGCCCGCCCAGGATGAAAAGCCCATTTTCTGTCATGATTTTTTTTCATAGAAGTAGGAGCCCACCACATCTATGATGATACCGGGTTTTGTCACAATTATCGTCATAGAAGTGTCATATGTATGACATAAAAAAATTCGTTCGGCCCAAAATGTCACGGATGTGTCTTTTTTTGTAGTGCGATTGGCTATGTTATTGTAGTCCAACCCACAACAGCCCTCCGTGATCCTCGTCAGGAGGCTCGCTGGATTCCAAGGCGATGGCCAACAACTCCCCACCAACCCCACACTCCCCCAAGACCAGGGATGATGCAGAGGTGTTGTCCCGAAGGACTATTCCCGGCGGGGGAGAGGCTCAGGAGGCGCCTGAATGCGAAACCCCCGTCGCAGGACACCAAGGGGAATCAATCCCCCCGGAGACTGGTGGGGAGGACCGTATACAATCCGGACCTCAACCGGACTCAATTTCGGAGACCGAGGCGGCTCCAGAATCCAGCACACACCCTCCTTCGAAAGAAGGGGAATGCATGTTCCGCTGGTGGCCCCTGTCCAACCAGGGGCACCGGATAATCTGCTGGAAGCGCTACGAGGCACTTCCATTATGGATGAGCACTGTGTCCTTATGGACACGGTGAATGAAAGGGTTCAATCCGCCAAGAGCGGACTAACCGAGGCCTGCGGCCACCTGCTGACAGGTTTTGAGGTAAGTGACGCCGAAAGGAGAGAATCCCAATGTAAACAACAGCCCCTAAGACCCTATCCGGTGTTCGGAAAGAAAAAACCGGACAGAGGATCAATCTCCTATGACAGGAAACTAACTATTTTTTTCTTAAATACATGCGTGTTGCTAGCCGCGGCCTCGCATACTGCCGAAATCTCCGGACTGAAGCAGAAACTGGCGGAGGCCGAGGGAGAGTTGAGCCAAGTGAAGAGGCAGCTCCAGGAGAAACAAGGTGGGCAATAACCTGTTATATATTCGAAAAGAAGAAAATGATATGCGATGACCAAAATGCCATGATTTGTACAGAAGCGACGACCGAGGTCGAGGCCCTGAGGAAGGCCCTGGCCGAAGCCGAGGGGAAGGCTGTCCAATAGCAAGCCGCCCGTAAGAAGCTCAAGGCCCGGGTCGGCGAGGTCCAGCAGGAGCTCCAGGATGTGGTGAAGAAGTGTGAAGCTTTAGAGCACGAGGCGTCGGCTCGAGAGGCCGAACTTACCAAGGCTCATCAGAGCGCAGAGGCCGCACGAAATGAGGCCCGGGACGCACTCCAGGAGATCCAGGAGGCGAAGAAGATCGCAGCGGGTAAGGTGTTTAACATGCAAAGCAAGTATGCGGAGAGGAAGTACCTTTTACTAACCCGGATTCGGAGTTGCCCAGGGGCTTTTGTGGATCTGCCGCGCAGTGTATCCGATGTTGTGGAGTTCTTCCGAGACAAGGAAGGGGATTCTCCAGAGAAGCTGTTCTGGTCGCATTATGCTGTGCCAGAATATCCGATGGCCTTTGCCGATCAACTCAAACAGTTGGTTGAGCTGCACAGGATGGTCAAACTGGCCATGAAGGATTTAATAATCCGACTATGGCCAGCCGAAGCGATACCTAGCAGTTGTTTTGGCCTCATGAAGCGGGTTGTGGAGGCTTGTCCGTGGCTAAACATCGTCAAGCGACCAGTCTGCATCGAGGGTTCCCGCATGGCCTTCGCTTGTTGCAAGATGTGGTGGGCGAAGATGGACGCCGTCGAGGTGGCCCGGGGGCCGCCGAAGGGCAAGGAGCACCGCACACCCGAACGATATTTTGCAGATGTCCTAGAGGGATCTTGACTTGTAGCAACGCAGTGTGGGAAGGACATTATTCTCGAATGAATACATTCATATTTTGCCTTGTATGATGAAAACAAATCTGCTTTGTAATATAATTTATGTTTTGATTGTGTCCTCCTGTGCGGCCGTGTTGTATGAAATCTGAGGGTTGGCCAGTCGTCGGCTTCTGCCCTCATGTAGGTAGTAAGGAGGTGTTCGGGATGGTATCTAAACAATCTTGATCCAATTATATGGTCCTTGAAGGAGTTGTTTAGCGCAACGAACCAGGCAACCAGACTATACGGCTTGAACGCCCTCACTTAGCCATATGAGTTTTATAATAAAACATAGGCGCAACCCCTGGTATATGAACTAGAGTGCTGTCAGCGTCTGATTAGGAAGTATGATCCTTCGGGAAATGCGGAAAAATCTCCAACGATTTGAGACCTCCGAACAGCTGACTGGCTATCGCCGCATCATGACAGTCAGTTTTCGAATTTCTCTACCGAGGTGCTCATCCGGTTTAGACCAGGGCACAATCATAGTAGTTCTCCATTTACTACCCTAGCTGATGTAGCGAAACATAGGGCAGCAAGCACAGGAGCCGGGCAACCCAACTATTGACCAAAGACATGATTCAGAGCCAATGCATATAATGCTAAATTCGGGGTGCCGAACTATACTTATAAGAAGTGTTGACTTTTGTTGTCATAATGTGGGGTGCTATAAAGCCCCTGGAAAACATCAAAATGTACAAAAGTGTATGGGTGCTACCTGATGGGGTTATCCACAGGGAAACTGAAAGAAGAAGAAAAAGAAAAGAGAGAAAGAAAACAGAAAAGATGTAAATGTAAAAAGCTGGGGTCCTACAGCTCCAGCTACAAACTGTTTTCCTCATAATGTAATTAGTACGTCAAGACGCATTGATACAAGTAGTGCAATAAGCAATAGGCTATTTAACATGTCGAAACCAGGGGAGAGCTGCATGTGGGTCCTAGAAGACAGGTAGAGTTATCGTTAACGGAATCACCTAAAAAGTCCCCGTATGTCTGCGCTCCTCGCCATCTTGGTGTATTTATCCTTCAAGAGGACCGATAGCCAGACCACCCGATGGGGCCTGTAGGATTAAAACCTGAAAGAAAACAAGCAAAAGTGAAAGTATGTGTGTATCCGATGTCGGTTGAGCTGTGCCGTGGATCACAAGCTAGCTATGCCTCCGTCGATGCCCATGGAATTTTGAGTGCGTAGTTATGTCCGTGCGGCACGCATGCCACCGCTTGATCGGGACAGATACGGAGGCCAGATTGCTAGTCGAGCTCCTGACGATCCGAGCTCTCCTGCTGCAGAGTAGTTCGGACCCTCTTAAGGGTGTCCGAGGGCTTGACAGCCGAATGAAGATTCTGCTTGAGAAGGCTGCTTTGTACTTCTGCTGCTAGGGCAGTTGTGTGCTCTTCTATACGGAGAGAGTGTTCTGTATTGCCATTAACTGTTATGATGCCGCATGGGCCGGGCATCTTGAGCTTGAGATAAGCATAGTGTGCCGCTGTGTTGAATCGACCAAACGCAGTTCGTCCGAGCAGTGCATGATAGCCGTTGTGGAATGGGACGATATCAAAGACTAACTCCTCGCTTCGGAAGTTGTCCGGAGATCCGAAGACAACCTCTAATATGATTGAGCCCGTACAACGGGCCTCTACACCTGAAATGACTCCTTTAAAGGTGGTCTTTGTAGGCTTGATCCTTGATGGGGTAATGCCCATTTTGCGCATTGTATCCTGATAGAGTAGATTGAGGCTCCTACCGCCATCCATAAGGACATGAGTCAGGTGGAACCCATCAATTATTGGGTCTAAGACCAGCGCGGCTGAGCCTCCGTGACAGATATTGGTCGGGTGATCCCGGCGATCAAAAGTTATCGGGTATGACGACCGTGGATTGAATTTTGGGGCGACTGGCTCTATCGCTTAGACGTCCCTGAGCGCACGCTTGCGCTCCCTCTTGGGGATGTGGGTAGCATATATCATGTTCACCATTTTGACCTGAGGGGGAAACTTCTTCTGTCCCCCTGTGTTTGGTTGTCCTGGCTCTTCGTCATCGTCCTCCCTTTGCGATCCCTTTTCCCTATTCTCGGCGTTTAATTTGCCGGCCTGTTTGAAAACCCAGCACTCTCTATTTGTATGATTAGGAGGCTTGTCGGGGGTGACGTGAATCTGGCATGGATGATCAAGTATGCGGTCCAAGCTAGATGGGCCCGAATTGTTCTTTTGGAACGGCTTCTTCTGCTGACCGGACTTAGAGCCACTAAATCCGGCATTGACCACCGTATCCTCGGTGTTGTCACTGTTGTTTCGGTGCTTGTATCTATTGCGTCGAGACTTGTCTTTGTTGCTTTTAACTACAGGGGTGCTGGCGTCGCTCGTATTGTTTTTGCTATGGGCCAACCAATTGTCCTCACCCGCACAAAAGCGAGTCATGAGTGCCGTGAGGGCCACCATGGATTTTGGCTTTTCTTGGCCAAGGTGGCGAGCGAGCCATTCATCGCGGATGCTATGCTTGAAAGCTGCTAGAGCTTCGGTGTCCGGACAGTCGATAATTTGGTTCTTTTTAGTTAAGAACCTTGTCCAGAATTTTCCGGCAGACTCTCCGGGCTGTTGAACTATATGGCTTAAGTCATCAGCGTACGGAGGTCGAACGTATGTACCTTGGAAGTTATTGAGGAAAGCCTCTTCCAAGTCCTCCCAGCTGCCAATGGAATTTTCAGGCAGACTGTTTAGCCAATGCCGAGCTGGCCCTTTGAGTTTTAGAGGGAGGTATTTTATGGCGTGGATGTCATCTCCGCGGGCCATATGGAAGTGGAGAATGAAGTCCTCGATCCACACGCGGGGTCCGTGGTTCCATCGTAGGATTCTATGTTCACGAGCTTGAATCCTTCTGGGAATTCATGTCCAGGACCTCATCGATGAAGCAATGAGGATGTGCGGGGCCTCTATATCAGGCCGTATCGTGACGCGGCTCTGATAGAGTCTGTCTGCAGTGTTCAGCCCGTGCATGACTAGGTTTGTCATGTCCGAATAGGTGGCCGTTATCGCGTGTCGAGGCGCATCCTCGCGATCCGTAGATTGATCTGGTATGTCCTGCTTTATTGTTCAGGTTCTGCTGGAGGTCATATGTATGGCCGTGGGCTAATTTACCTCTACCTGAGTGATGAGGCGGGGCAGGCTGGTGTTTGGCATGAGTTGTCGTTTTGTCCCGACCATGTGGTGGTCGGTCGGCCGTATTGTGCGATGGTGGTATGTACTCCGGCGCCTCCTCGTCGAACCGAGGTAGCAATTTGCGCTTTGGGTAGCTTTTGGTTCGGAGCTTGAGGCCGTATTCTTTGGCTAGTAGGACATCAGTCCATTTATCATTGAGCAGATCTTGGTGAGGTTGAAGCTGCTGCTGCTTCTTTTTCAGGCTCCTTGTCGTGGCTATTAGCTGGCACTTGAAGCGCTCGTGCTCAAGAGGTTCCTCGGGCATGATGAAATCTTCGGTGCCAAGGCTCACCTCATCTTCGGAGAGCGGAAGGTAATTATCGTCCTCCGAATCTTTATGTGTGGCCTGTTTAACAGGGCTAACCCGCTCATCTCCCTGTTCATCTTGTTCGTTTTGCTTTATCGACGGGGTCTTCGTTGTCTTCGGCACCTTCCGGAGTGTCATCTTCTCTTGTGACGGTGTTGCTGTCTTTACTGCAGCGTGACTTAGAGCGGCACCGCTGACGCCGGCGCTTGGACTATATTTCGGAAGGTTTATCCTCAACTGGGTCTTCCTTATCGTCGCCGCTGTGCTCCTTTGGTGCATCCACCATGTATATGTCATACGAGGAAGTGGCCGTCCAGCGTTCGGTGAACGGCGGGTTCTGGGCCTCCTCTTCTCCGGCATCGTCGTCCATACCATTGATGTCCTCGGAGTCGTAATCAAGTTCGTCGGTCAAATCCTCGATCATGGCTATAAAGTGGGTGGCGGGTGGGAAGTAAAATTCTCCATCGTCAGCCCCTAGTTCGAGCCGGATATAGTTCGGCTGAGAGTCCTCCGCCAAGGACAGGTTTTTTAATGAGTTTAGCACATCGCCCAAAGGTGAGTGCTGGAAGATATCTGTGGCGCTAAATTTGAAGATCGATAAACGATCAAGCTCAGCGTTCGCGGTTTCGTGCGGTACGGAACCTACGGCCGGAGGCGAGTCTGGCGTTCCAGTGGCATAGGCATCGTGTGAGGCCAGGTCCATGTGCGGCTCCAACACCGTGGAATCTGCGGCCTCCGAGGTGGGGTTAATCCTCCTGTCTTTGGATGGTGCAGCCTGCTCCGGCTCTAGGGCCAGAGCGGTTACAGGAGCGATCTCCTGGATGCGGCCCAATGATAGATTTAGGTCATGATCATCGGGGTGACCGGGAGCGGCCACCGCGGTATCGAATCTAGCGAAGATCAAGTCTCCACGGATGTCTGCGACGTAGTTCAAGCTCCCGAATCTGACCTGATGGACAGGGGCGTAGCTTACGATCTGCTCTAGATGGCCAAACAAGTTGGCCCATAGCATGAAGCCGCCGAACATGAAGATCTGCCCGAGGAGGAAAGCTTCTCCGTAGACAGCGTCATTGTTAACGATTAAAGGGGCCATCAAACCTTTCAGCGACAGCATAGAGGAACTCTCAATGAAAGCACCAATGTCGGTGTCAAAACCGGAGGATCTCGGGTAGGGGGTCCCGAACTGTGCGTCTAAGGTTGATGGTAACAGGAGACAGGGGACATGATGTTTACCCAGGTTCGGGCCCTCTCTATGGAGGTAATACCCTACTTCCTGCTTGATTGATCTTGATGAATATGAGTATTACAAGAGTTGATCTACCACGAGATCGTAATGGCTAAACCCTAGAAGTCTAGCTTGTATGACTATAGATTGAGTATCTCCCCTTTCGGGACTACACCCTCCGGTTTATATAGACACCGGGGGGATCTAGGGGTACATAGATGTCGGATGTGGGGTTCCGGCAAACCCTTAAGGTTCGAACACTGGGGTGCGCGCGAAGTCTTTCCCTCCTACTGATCTACGCCCTAGCTTGCTAAGATCTCGTGGACGAACTCGACGAACTTGCAACATAGAAAGACACAGGATTTATACTGGTTCGGGCCACCGTTGTGGTGTAACACCCTACCCCAGTGTGGAGGTGGTGGATTGCCTCTTAGGCTGATGATGAACAATACAAGGGGAAGAACAGCCTCCTGAGGTTGAGGTGTTCTTGTGTGTGGCTGTCACATCCCTAGCTTTTGGCAATGCACTAGGCTAGCCTCGTGAGTGTCATCATGTTTAAGTTTCTAATGAACTTGAAATGGGGATTGTTTAAACCCTAGCATCTAAAGGAATTCACTAGGTTCAACTAAAATATTCTCAGTGAATCCAAATGGCTTTCAAAAATGTTCAATATTTCTGGAAAATGCTAGAAGCAATAACCAGAGGTGTTGCACATTTCTCCATGACATATTTGGGCTCTGAATTAAATCATATAGTATTTTCATTTGGGCATATAAATGCTATTACATATTTTAAATGCTCAAATAGTCATAAACTAAAATGTTTGTTGTTGGTTATATTCCAAACAGTGACATTGTGCAGTTTCATGATTAATAAAGCCCTAAAGACTACATAATAATAGAAAACAGAAACTAAAATAGGAAAACCAGAGAGAGAGCCTACCTGGGCCACTTACCCGGCGCCCCACCCCGGCCCAGCAGAGGCCCAGCCCACTGGCCTCTGCCAGTCATCACCAACCTCCCGTCAAGAGGACAGCGCGCGCGTGGCCGCCGCGTGTGAGCACATGCTCTGCCACCTCCTGCTTGCCGCTGAGCTTCTGGACGCCATGGACGCCGACACGCACCCCTTGGAACTCTCTCACTCTCTCCCGACCTCTTCCCCCTCCTCTGCTCTCTCTCCCTCTCTGCCCGAGCGGAGCTCGTCGCCGCCGTACGCCGTAGACGCAGCCTTCGTGCTCCCCTCACCTCCCGACGTGTCCACGAGCATCGCCACGCCTCCCTCATCCTCCCCATCCAGCCATGCCTCGCCGGAGGCCCTACATCGACGCCATCTTCGTTGCTGGCCACCGGAGATCCCTCTCACCACCCCGCTCGCTCCGGTGCTTCCCCGAGCACGCCGAGGCCATCTCTGCACTCGCCGTGAGCTCCTCTACCGATCCCCCTAGTCCCATGTCCATTAGCTCATTGTAGCCCTCGTTTCCGTCGAGACTGAGACCTCACCGGCACTAGACTTGTCGCCGTCGTTGTTTTGGTTCGCCTCCGTCCAAACCGAGGGCATCACTGCACTTAGTGCACTCCCAGGAGCCCGTAGCGCCCACCAGCTCCTCCTCACATGCACCGTAGCGCTGGACCCGTCGTTGCCCGAACTCCGGCCGCCGCCTTGGAGCTCGCCATTGTCGGCTCCGGCCACCATAGGCTCGGCCTCCACCACCACTGGACGCGCGCCGGCAAGAGCTCTCCAACGAGCCCAAGAACGGCCTCGTCCGTGACCTGTGGGCATTTTCCGAGCCGCGCCACCGTCTCGGGCCTCGCCGGCGTCGGGTCGCCGGCGGGTTTGACCCCGCTGACTAGGGGGTTGACCTCCCCTGGGTCCGGACAAGTGGGCCCAGATCCCTGCTAATTTTAGTTTAGTGCTAATTAACTTTTAGTTAACCAGATAACTCATTGGCATGTGGGCCCACACCCTAATTAACTTAGGTTGGTATTTAACTTAGCACTAATTAACTCTCTTAATTAGCTGTGACACTGACACGTGGGCCCCACTGGTCAGGTTTGACCTGGACCCTCCCCATTGACCGCTGACGTCACAGTGATGCAATTAATTATTTTCTGGATTTATTCTTATTCAGGAAATTCCAGAAAATAGAGCTAACTTCTAAAAACCATAGAAATTAATCTGTAACTCCAAATACAAAGTGTTATATATGAAAAATGATCAGAAAAATCCAATCTATCCATCTGTACTAGTTTCATGCATGTTTAAACAAGTTAAATTGATGTTTAGTGCAAAACATGATAAGGCACTATTTAAGATCACAAATGAGTTTGAACTTTGAATCTTTGGTTCAATATAGCTCAAACCCATCTGGTTGTAGTTGCATTAGCCCAACACACTCATTTCACCATGTCATGATCATGCATCGTATTGTGCATTGCATTGATTGTGTTTCTTTCTCTATTGCCGGTATTTGTCCCCTCTCGATAAACGTGGTTTCGATGATGAGATCGATGACACCGATGAAGAACTATACTATCTTCAAAAGTGCCAGGAAAGCAAAACCCCCTTGTTCATTCTGATACAATCCCACTCTCTCGCTTCTGCTCTCTTTTAATGCATTAGGACAACAACGATTCAACTGTTACATGCTGTGGTAGTTGAACCCCTTTCCTCTGCATGACCTGTCATTGCCACAGTAAATAGATGAAACCCACTAGCATGAGTAGGAGTTGTTTGAGCCCTGATGTGCCTACTCATTCATGCTTGTTTGTCATGCCTGTTACTGCTTAGAGTTGAGTCGGGTCTGATTCATCGAGAATGAACTGGAATGGTGATGAACATGTCTTACTGTTCAGAGCTAAGTGTGTGAACATGATTTGGTAAAGGTAGCAGTGAGAGGCCATGTAGGAGTACATGGTGGGTTGTCTCACTGAAACCGTCCTCAGGAACTGAGTTCTGTGTTTGTGATCTATGAACAGCTACTACCACATGTTGGGCCCTGAAATATGACCTTGCTCGACTTATTAACCGCCCTTGTCCTCTGTCCAGGAGTTGCAACTAGTTTCTGGTGTTTGTAGGATATGTGTTGGAGGCCGTGCATAGCGCTGACCCTAGGGGTGGGCTATGACGCGGTAGATACACCGTGGCCCGGTGTACCGGGCGCCCGTTTGGTGTCTCGGGAACCCTGCACACATCGTTTGGGTTGTGAGCGAAACCCCGACCGGATATCCTCGCGGATGGAACCCGAATAGGCGATAAACCTGGACTAGAGACTTGTGTGGTTAGTTAGGTCGTGGTCTACACCCACGTCGGCTTTCGCTTGAAGTCTGCCGAGCACATGTCGTGTGCAGACGCTAAGTGGTGGAAACATGTGTGAATAAGTACACCCCTGTAGGGTTATAAATGATCTATTCGAATAGCCGCGTCCACGGTAAAGGAATTCTGGGTTGCCTATACAGTTCATAGACAAGTGAAAGTGGATACTCTAACATGCGCAAGATAAGTATGAGTGCTATGGATGGCGTTCTCGTAGGGAGGCAGGAGCGGATCCATAGTGGTGTATTGATATGGTGAATATGTGGACTCGTGTGCGCCACCTCAAAAGAGTTACTTGCAGTTGTAGTTTAAGATAGCCACCGAGTCAAAGCTGGCTTGCTGCAGTTAAACTCCACCACCCCCTTTGTTGATACGGATGCATATGTAGTTAGTTCTGATGTAAGTCTTGTTGGGTACATTTGTACTAACGTTTGCCTATTTTATGTTTTACAGAGAGACGTCAGTCTCGCTAGTAGTTCCGTGTGGACTTCGACGTTTAGCTTGACACCTCAGCTATGACCTTGTGCCCTCGGCAAGATCTGGTAGATAGTCAGGCTTCTCATCCTTTTTCATTTGTAGATGTATGTACTCAGACATGTTAAGCTTCCGCGTGCTTTGACTTGTATGCTCTGAATGTTGGGTCATGAGACCCATGTTTGTAATATCTCGCTCCTCGGAGCCTAATGAATAAATACTTTGAGTCGTAGAGTCTTGTTGTGATGCCATGTTGTATTTACACATATCGAGCATATTGTGTGTATGATTTGAAATGCTTGGTATGTGTGGGATCCGACAACTTAGTTGTTTATCCTTGGTAGCCTCTCTTATGGGGAAATGTAGTCTTGTGCTTTCATGAGCCATAGTAGTCCGCTACAGCCCGGTTCACCGGAGTCCTACTAGCCTAGCACTACTGCTCCGGAACACTTGACTAGCTGGCATGTGATTCACTTTGTTCCCGTGTCTGTCTCTTCGGGGAAATGTCACGCGGTGACATTCGGAGTCCTGCCTAGCCTGCTATAGCCCGGTTCACCGGAGTCCTGTTAGCGCAGTATTACAACCCGGATTCCCGACATGCTCGATGTTGATTCATGTATGCCTGTCCCCGTAAGTTAGTGCCACTTTGGGTTCACGACTAGTCATGTCGGACCGGGTTCTCTGTCATATGGATGCTAGCGACACTATCATATACGTGAGCCAAAAGGTTCAAACGGTCCCGGGCCAGGTAAGGTGGCACCCGTGGGAATACCGTGTGTGAGGCCGCAAAGTGATATGATGTGTTACATGCTAGATCGGTGTGACTTAGAATTGGGGCGTCCACACAGTGGCTAACTTGTGTGGGTGAGAGAGTGATCTAGGATGCCGACCCCTCGCCCCCGATGGTGGCTAGTCCTACTTATAGAGGCCCTGGTCCTCTTCCCCAATATTGAGCGGGAATGAGCCAACAACAGCGGGCTAATTTGAAGGGGGACAGCTAGTACAAGCTATCCTGACAAAAGGTGGTCTACGCCTGCGAAAGGCTCTAGTGGTGACGTCGTCTTGGGCTCCACGATGACCTCCGTCTTGCCGTCCTTCTGGTCTAGGTCTTGTTGCACCAAAATGACAACCTTTGCCTGATGCCTCGGTACTCCTTGCATGCGCTAGTTTCCTTAGCACCAAAGAGGAAACAAGGATGCTGCACGCGCTGGCGCCCGCCTGGTGTCGATCGTCATGGCTCACGTCACGAGAGCCTCGTGAGGTTCACCTCGCCTTGATATCTCCGCTCCTTGTGAGCTTGCCTGACTAGGCCACTCCAGAGGAGGTCTTGTGTCGTCCTCCTCGCGAGGCTTGGCCCATCGCGAGGGTCTTGGATGCCTTGTTGATGAAGATGGGTCGTACGGCCTGCTAGCTCAGCCACGCCGCGGGCCGCAGGCAGGCAAGTCTGGGACCCCCCATTCCTAGGACGCCAACAGTAGCCCCCGGGCCCAAGGTGCGCTCGGGCTTGGCTTCGCGGCGAAGCCAAGGGCCAAGTACGGAGCACCGCGGGCCCCCAAAGCCTTCGGCCTTGGTTGACGCGTGGCGGTTGATTGGTCATGGGCGTCTCTGCTTCCCCACGCTGCCTTGGCGACTGCACGACTTGACGAGTCCCTGCGACATGCAAGGGAAACCATCATTACCTCCGGTCGTGGGAGGTGCCGGTTGGCCTTCTTTTGCTATAAATGGGGAGGGGGCGAAGCCCCCGTCACCCATCTCTTCCTTGCTTGCTGCTTCTTCTTCCTCGCTCCACTGCTAGTAGGAATGGCGCCTATCAGAAGATTCTCCGCCGAAGAAAAGGGGAAAGCCCCCCAGGAAGTCCCGGAGCAACTCCCGCCGAAGAAGAGGTCGATCCACCACCGTGAAGAAGCGGCAATGCAGGTGGTGGCAAGGCCTTGGTGCGAGCAGCCTCCTCCAGGGTATCCTCTACCCCTATACGCCCAAGCCAAGGGCTCAGGAGGGCGGGGCGACGAGCAGCGCCGCCGGCGTCGTGCTCGGGGTCGCCACGGCGACGCCCTCTGTTGTCCCTGGAATCCACGCCACGAACTCCTCGTGTGAGCTGGTGTTGTGGGCGCTGATACTGCCAAGCTCTTGGATCCGCTTCCCGTGGTTCTTCTCCGACATGATGCCGCCGAGGGGGCCTCTCGAGCTCTGGTTGCAGCATGCCGACTGCGACGCTCCTGCGACCGAAGCGAAGATCGAAGCGGTCCCCTCCAGCAAGATCTTCATGACCCGTGGCTGGGGCGAGATTGCACGGGTCTGCCGCGTGAGGGGCGCCCTTGCGATCCATCTTGAGTACGACGGTGTCTCCGCGCTCTTCTTCAAAGACTTCGACGCCGAGGGCCACCGCCTAGCGTGCTGCTCCGGAGAGGGGCGCGAGGCTGATGCGCGCTCCGCTCGCGACCACTTCAGCAGCAGCAACCCTTGGGAGTCCAACATCTCTCCAAAGCTCTACGAGACTCCGGAGACGAGCGACGATAGCTACGTGCCCCCGAGCTCTCGCCGCGCTCGGAGCAGTGCTGCCATGTCCGGCCGCCGCCGCCGATCTGGATGGGGTTGGCGCCGGCCTCCCATGGCCCACTATTGATGATGGTGTCTGTCATGGGGGGTGTAGATAGGATCCTCCTCAGTTTTAACTTTTGTTTCCTGCGAAGAATCATGAAGCGCCCCGTGGGGGCATGTAAGAGTCTGTAATGTCTTTTGTGCTTTTTTCCCTGTTATGAAGATTTGATGAACACGCGTCTCGTTAAGGCTCGGTCCCCCTTTCTTTCCTCACGATAGCTTGTTGCTCTACGCCGACAGGTCCCGGTCCCCAGGCAGGCTATAGCCGTCGCTGGTATGCCAGGTCGCGTGCCGTGGTCAAGGCCAGGATGTGTGCGGCTCGAGTTCCAGTAAGAGCCCCTGAGGCACGATGCTCAGGAGGTCCCCCTTAGCACTCAAGCGGCCATGGTTAGGGAAGAAAGGGAGTTGACGTGGCCGCAATGGGATTGCGGCAAGGCGTGAGTGTCCATAAGGCCCATACATTTAGCCAATCCAAGGGCGAGACTTATCTTGCGAACTTCATGATGATTCCTGACATTGCGCTGGGCTGCGCGCCAACTTGTGCGGCATAGCTAGGCCAGCCCATACAAGTTTCCCTCCTCCTGTGCTCTCCTTAGTGCTCTGCATCCTCAGGTCCCGGCCCTCGAGCGAGCTCAGCCGCCGCTGGTATGCCAGGTCGTGATGCCGTGGTCAAGGCCAGGAGGTGAGGGCTGGAGAGCCAGTAAGAGCTCCTGAGTCGCGATGCTCAGGAGCCCCCCTTTTAACGCGCAAGCGAATTGCACGAGAGAAGAGGAGACTCGCGGTGCCACCTGCTATCCTTCCCGCGGGGTCCCTATGAACAGGCACAAGAAGAACAGGGTTTGCCGTTACAGCCGTCAGCCTGCCGCTGGTTGGTCCGGATGAAATGAAGGCACTAAGGACCTAGTGAGGTGACGTGCCCGGGGCGTGCCGCGAGCCAGAGCTCAACCGCTCAGGTTTGTCAACGTGGAAGGGACAGACCCATGCACCAGCGCACGTGCCTATGAGGAGGCCCCGTGGGAGGCGATGATCGGGCAGATGATGACCGTAGGCAGGTTAAGTAGGGAAGGCAAATCAGTTTGGGTAAATGCAGGAAGATACATGCCACTGGGTTTGGCCCGAGCAGCTTGGGGATGATGCAGCCCGAGGGGCGCCCCCAGCAAGGTAAGCTAAAGACATAAGCAAATGGGATACATGCCGTAGGGACGGACCCACACGGCCTGGGAATGATGCAGCCCAAGGGGCGCTCCCAGCTTAACGAGTTTCGAAGATGTCACCTGGTTCTGTAGCCGAAGCAGAGTTGGTGTAGCTGAAGGCATGCGTCGAAGAAATGACTCCTCACGAGCCACCGGAGCCCTGAGCCTCGGGAGGCTCTGGGGGCTCAGGAGGCTCCCTGAAGACCGTCTCCACTCCCTCTAGGACGACGCGGTACCTGGCCTCTTGAGCCGCCAGGTCGCGCCGCATGGCGCCTGATAGGCCGATGGCACGCTCGGCAAGCCGAGGGGCATGCGAACGTAGTTGTGTGGCGGGCCTCGGCAACGGACCACACATGAAGGCCAGAAGCGCTCCTAAGACGCGGCCCTGTTGAGCCCTGGAATGTCGATGCAGACACGCAGCTCGGCACCCTTGCCCGGGTGGTGAGCCATGCCCTGAGAGCGGCTATCGCCGCGTATGGCTCTTGCGTCTTGCAGTTCTTGTGTGGTCTTGGCGATGGGCACCCCTTGCCCTATGTTCTCCTGAAGGAAACGTGTCACGTAGCACACCTCCAAGTGGTGCCCAAGCGCCTCCCTCGTGAGGTTGGCAAGGTCTGAGGCCCACCAGAAGAGAGCCCCCGAGCCCTGCCTGAGGAGGGTGCCGGGCGCGCCTTCCTATGCGATGGAAGGAGGCGCCCCTGGGACAGACGCTGATCCTGACGAGTCTCCTGCCGCGACGCCATCCTCCTGGGGTCCTGCGCGGTGCGACTGCTTCTTCTTGGGGATGGCCTCCGGAGGACCCTCACTTCTACTGTCGGGGTCATCGATTGCTGTAGCTTGGAAGGCGCGCTCGAGGGAGCACACCGCATCCCTTTCTTCACATGGGACCGTGATGACCCCACCACTTCCAGGCATCTTGAGGACATTGTAGCTGTGGTGGGTGACCGCCATAAACTTCGCTAGGGCCGGATACCCAAGGATGCCATTATATGGCAGGCGGATATGCGCGACGTCGAAGTCGATGAGCTCAGTGCGGTAGTTGTCGCATGTGCCGAAGGTGATAGGCAGGCGGACCTGCCCTGTCGGTGTGGTGGAGCCGTCGGTCACTCCCGGGAAAGGTTTGGTAGGGTGGAGCTGCTCATATGGCACTTGGAGGTTATCGAAAGTGTCAACGAACAGGACATTGAGTCCTGCACCGCCGTCGATGAGAGTCTTGGTAACCTGCACATTGCTGATGACTGGGGAACACAACATCGGGAGGACGCCAGCGATGGCCGCGCACTTGAGCTGATCTGCCGAGTTGAAAGTGATGGCGCACTGGGACCACATTAGCGGGTGCGCGGCCTCAAGCTTGTGGAGCGTCGCGTTCACCTCGCGAGCGAATCGCTGGGGCCTAGGCGCCGCCCAAGATGCAGGCGATTGCACGTGGCTCCTGGAAGCCCCCAGCTCCCTCGTCCTAATGATGGTCGTCGTTCCTTCTTGGTGGCGGCAGTGGAGGAAGACCGGTGTTGCCTTGGGGCAATCCTCATGAGGCTGGTCCCTCCAGGGCCCCTCGCGAGGATGGTCCTGCCAGTGGTCCTCACGAGGCCTGTCACGCCATTCCTGGCGCGGGCCGCAGTCGTCCCAGCGTCCGCCTCCTTGTCCTCCTCCACGGCCGTAGCCCCGGTCACCGCGCTCGGGGCGTCGACCGTAGCATCCCTCGCGTAGGGCTCAGAGCTCTTGGCAGTTGCTGGTGTTGTGGGTGTTCAGGTTGTGGAAGGCGCAGAACGGTCGGCTGTTCCTGGATGACTCGGGCTGATCTCTGCCCCCGTTTGGTGTTGGGCTCCGCAGCTAGCACTACCGCTTCCTTGCGCTTCACGTCCTTGGCCTTGGCTTTCTTCTCCTCTGTGCCTGCGGCTGGAAGCTCAAGGAGGGAAAGGCGCCACTCCTCAGCTCTTGCGCACTTGGTCGCCGGGTTGAATAGCTTCTGAGACGTGCAGAGCTCCTCGTGGATGGCGAGCTCTTCCTTCATCTTGACATCACGGACGCCGTCGGAGAACATGGAGATGATGGCCTCATCCGTGAACTTGGCGATCTTAAGGCGGGTGTTGTTGAAGCGCTGGATGTATTTCTAGAGGGTCTCCCCTGGTTGTTGCTTGATGCGCGTAGATCGGTCGCGGGCGGCGGGCGGTCACGAGTGCCCTGGAAGTTGGCGATGAAATGGTCGCGCATCTCGTCCCAGGAGAAGATCGAGCCGTGCTGCAAGTTCAGGAGCCAGGTGCGGGCCCCATCCTTGAGAGACATGGGAAACCAGTTCGCCATGACTTTCTCGTCGCTGTTGGCTGCTTCGATGCTCAGCTCATAGAGCTGCAGGAACTCTGCGGGGTCAGCGGTGCCGTCGTAGCGAGGAGGCAGATCAGGCTTGAACTTGCCTGGCCAGGCGACGCTGCGGAGCTCAGGGGTGAAGGCGCGGCAGCCGGCCGTGGTTACTGGGGCCTGCCTCAGAGGTGGGGCTTGGTCTTGTCGAGGTCCGCGCGGCGCTGCCGCAAGCGGCGCACGATCTTGACGAGGCGGCGTGGGAAGCGCGGGTGCAGCTTCTCACTGCCGTGGGATTTCTTGGCAGCTTCTCTCTTCGCGCGCGGGCACCAGTCGTGGCGGGTGCCAAGGTGCCGTCTTTGGGCTGGGGTGGTGGAGGCACGCCTCGGGCCTCGTCGCACGTGGCTGGCTGAGGATGAGGCCGAGAGAGGGACGGCGTCGGGGAGCCCCCTGCGGCATGGACGAGCTCAGCGACGCGGTCGAGCCACTCCTCGTAGAGGTCGTCGTTTGGGCGGTAGCGCAGGAGCTCGTTTGCGGCGAGTGTGGCCCACGCCTCCATGGCAGCACGGTGTGCGTGAGACGAAGAACCGGCTGGGGCCAGCGATGGAGTGGTCGTGCGGCCGTCCTGCCTCACCGAAGGATGCAGCGAAGACGCTTGCTGCTCGTTCCCCACTGAGCCGGTGGCAGCATTGGCGGCGGGGGACGGAGAACGACGTGGTGGCCTGCCGATGGGAGCTGTCTGAGCAACGCGAGCGGTGAGAGCAGCCCGACGCTCGGCTCGAGCACGGCGTGCGTCCGCCATGGAGATGATGGAGCGGTGGAGCGATGAACTGACGGAAGGAAAGCTATGGTGCACCCCTACCTGGCGCGCCAAATGTCGGATGTGGGGTTCCAGAAAACCCTTAAGGTTCAAACACTGGGGTACGCGCGAAGTCTTTCCCTCCTACCGATCTATGCCCTAGCTTGCTAAGATCTCGCAGACGAACTCGACGAACTCGCAACACAGAAAGACACAGGATTTATACTTGTTGGGGCCACCGTTGTGGTGTAACACCCTACCCCAGTGTGGTGGTGGTGGATTGCCTCTTGGGCTGATGATGAACAATACAAGGGGAAGAACAGCCTCCTGAGGTTGAGGTGTTCTTGTGCGTGGCTAACATGTGTGGGTGAGAGAGTGCTCTAGGACGCCGACCCCTCGCCCCCGATGGTGGCTAGTCCTACTTATAGAGGCCCTGGTCCTCTTCCCAAATATTGAGCGGGAAGGGAGCCAACAACGGCGGGCTAATTTCAAGGGGGACAGCTAGTACAAGCTATCTTGACAAAAGGTGGTCTGCGCCTGCGAAAGGCTCTGGTGGTGACACCGTCTTGGGCTCCATGATGACCTCCGTCTTGCCGTCCTTCTGGTCTTGGTCTTGTTGCACCAAAATGGCAACCTTTGCCTGATGCCTCGGTACTCCTTGCATGCGCTAGTTTCCTTAGCACCAAGGAGGAAACAAGGACGCTGCATGCGCTGGCGCCCGCCTGGTGTCGATTGTCATGGCTCACGTCACGAGAGCCTCTTGAGGTTCGCCTCGCCTTGATATCTCCGCTCCTCGTGAGCCTGCCTGACTAGGCCGCTCCAGAGGAGGTCTCGTGTCATCCTCCTCGCGAGACTTGGCCCCTCGCGAGGGTCTTGGATGCCTTGTTGATGAAGGTGGGCCGTACAGCCTGCTGGCTCAGCCATGCCACGGGCCGCAGGCAGGCAAGTCTGGGGACCCCTGTTCGCAGGACGCCGACAATAGAGTCGGTTACATAAGACGAAATCTTCATAGTTGTTCGCCAAGCTTGCCTTCCACGCATAGGAGAGTCTTATCTGGACACGGGTACAGTCTTCGGTCTTCATATCTTCACAGCCCATCAGTCCGCCCCATAAATAACAGGACGGACGCCCGAGGACCCCTTAGTCCAGGACTCCCTCAGCCATATCACATCACAACATGCCCTGCAAAAACAAGTTAGATGTCCTCTACTTTGTTGTTCCAAATTTTACGTGGCTGTTACGGGTTTAGCAAGAACCGTTCTTACCTACGCGTCAAACCACAACGATTTTTCCTCAAGTGTGTTGTTTTAACCTTCAAGAAGGACCGGGCGTAGTCACACTCAATTCAACTAAAGCTGCAGAAACAGACAACCACTAGCCACGTGTGTGCGAAGCATGTCGGTAGAACCAGTTTCATGAATGTGGTCATGTAATACCGCTATGGGCCGCTTCATCCAACAATACCACCAAATTAAAGCATGTAAGCAGTATGACTATTATCGCCCACAACCCTTTGTGTTCTACTCGTGCATATAACATCTACCCATAGACCTGGCTCGGATGCCACTATTGGGGAATGCAGTATTTCAAAAATTTAAGTATGATCATGCAAGATCTATCTAGGAGATGCATAGAAACGAGCGGGGAGAGTGTGTCTACGTACCCTCATAGACTGAAAGCCAAAGTGTTTAGTAACACGGTTGATGTAGTCAAACGTCTTCGCGATCCAACTGATCCAAGTACCTAACGTACGGCACCTCCGCGTTCAGCACACGTTCAGCTCGATGACGTCCCTCGGGCTCTTGATCCAGTTGAGGCTGCAGGAGAGTTCCGTCAGCACGACGGTGTGGCAATGGTGATGATGAAGTTACGGCGCAGGGCTTCACCTAAGCTCTACAATGCTATGACCGAGGTGTGTAACTGTGGAGGGGGGCACCGCACATGGCTAAGACAAATCTGGGAGTGCCTTTGGGGTGCCCCCTGCCCATGTATATAAAGGAGGGAGGAGGAGGCAGGCCTAGGAGGGGCGCGCCTATAGGGGGAGTCCAACTAGGATTCCCAATCCTAGTTGGAGTCCCCTTCCATTTCCAAGAGGAGAGAGAGGGAAGGAGTAGGAGAGGGAGAAGGAAAGAGAGGGGGGTGCCTCCCCCTCCCTAGTCCAATCCGGACTTGCCATGGGGGGGGGCGCGACCAACCCTTGAGGTCCTTCTCCCCTTTCCTGTATGGCCCATTAAGGCACAATGCTTCCCTCGACGAATTCCCGCAACTCTCTGGTACTCCAAAAAATACCCAAACCACTCAGAACCTTTCTGATGTCCGAATATATCCTTCCAATATATCGATCTCTATGTCTCAACCATTTCGAGACTCCTCGTCATGCCCGTGATCTCATCTGGGACTCCGAACAAACTTAAGTCATCAAATCACATAACTCATAATAGAAATTGTCATCGAACGTTAAGCGTGCGGACCCTACGGGTTCGAGAACTATGTAGACATGACCGAGACAAATCTCCGATCAATAACCAATAGCGGACACTTTGTTTTGTCTATGTATTCACAGTTTCACACATGTACTAAGTTTTCAGTTAATTCAATTCTAGCATGAATAATAAACATTTATCATGATATAAGGAAATATAAATAACAACTTTATTATTGCCTCTAGGGCATATTTCCTTCACTTAATACACTAGATGCATGTTGGATAGCGGTCGATGTGTGGAGTAATAGTAGTAGATGCAGGCAGGAGTCGGTCTACTAATCTTGGATGTGATGCCTATGTAATGATCATTGCCTGGATATCATCATGAGTATTTGAATTTCTATCAATTGCCCAACAGTAATTTGTTCACCCACCGTTTGCTATTTTTCTTGAGAGAAGCCACTAGTGAAACCTACGGCCCTGGGGTCTCTTTCTCATATTATTTGCCTTTGCAATCTATTTTCCTTTTCTTTTATTTCTAGATCTATTAAACTAAAACCACAAAAATATCTTACTACAATTTATTCATATTTATTTTATTTGGCGTTCGATCTATCAATCTACTACAATTTATCTCACGTCCGTTTGCCTATCTTGAGGCGTCGTACCCGGAACGGATTGACAACCCCTTTAACACGCCGGGTTGCGAGGATTTGTTATTTGTGTGTAGGTGGTGTTTATGTTGTGTTGCTTGGTTCTCCTACTGGTTCGATAACCTTGGTTTCACATATGAGGGAAATACCTACCTCTGCTATTCTGCATCATCCCTTCCTCTTTGGGGAAATACCAATGTAGCTTCAAGCCGCCTCAAAAGGAATTTCTGGCGCCGTTGCCGGAGAGGATCTTCGACATATACCATGTTCCTAATCACAAATCTCATCTCCTCGCAATTTACATTATTTGCCATTTGCCTCTTGTTTTCCTCTCCCCCACTTCACAAAAAAATGTTGTTTTATTCGCCCCTCTTTTTACGTTCGTCGTTTTCTTATTGGATCTGTTTTTTAGTGCAATCTTGTTGTGTGGTCATCATGACTCAAGAGAACACTAAGTTATGTGATTTCTCAAATACTAACAACAATGATTTTATCAGCACTCCGATTGCTCCTCCCGCCACTACTGAGGAGTCTTGTGATATTAATACTGCCTTGCTGAATTTTGTTATGAAAGATCAATTTTCCGGTACTCCTAATGATGATGCCTCATCCCATCTTAATACCTTCGTGGAATTATGCGATATGCAAAAGAAAAAAGATGTGGTGAAGATGAAATTATTTCCATTTTATTTGCGTGATTCTGCAAAAATTTGGTTCTCTTCTTTACCTCGCCATAGTATTGATTCTTGGAATAAGTGCAAAGATGCTTTTATCACTAAGTATTTTCCGCCCGCGAAAATTATTTCCCTTAGAACCCAGATCATGAATTTCAAGCAACTTGAACATGAGCATGTTGCACAATCTTGGGAAAGGATTAAAATGATGCTAAGGAATTGCCCAACTCATGGGTTAAATCTTTTCATACAATTTTTTTATGCGGGGTTGAATTTTGTTTCTCGTAATCTTTTAGATTCTTCCACGGGTGGTACTTTTATGTAAATTACTTTGGTTGAAGCTACCAAATTGCTTGATAATATTATGGCAAATTATTCGCAATGGCATACCGAAGGAGCTCCTACTAGTAAACAAGTTAATTCGGTTGAAGAAATTTCTTCACTGAGTGAAATAGTTGACGCTCTTATGAAATTGGTTGCTAATTAAAGTGCTCCTATTGATTTTAATGATATGCCTTTGTCTACTTTGATTGAGCAAAATAGTGATGCCATAGATGTGAATTTTATTTCTCGAAATAATTTCAACAACAATGCTTATAGAGGTAATTTTAATCCCAGGCCTTTTCCTAGTAATTCCTATAATATTATGGTAATTCCTATGGAAATCAATCATACAATAATAATAGGAACACCTCTAATCTTGAGAATAATATTAAAGAATTTATCAACACGCAAAAAGTTTTCAACACTTCCATAGAAGAAATGTTGAGTAAGATTGATGATTTGTCTAGAAGTGTTGTAGAATTGCTCATGATGTGGAAAATCTTAAGATGAAAATTTTTGTGCCTAAATTAGATGAATCAATTAAAGCTCTCTATTTTTCTATGGATGAAAGTAAGAAAAGAACCGCTATGCTTAGAGCTAAAAGAGAATTTTTAGAGAAAGCGTTTTCTAGTGATTTCTTTCGCAAAAGTGATGAAGATCTTAAAATGATTGGTGTTTCTTCTATTGATTCATCATTTAGTGAAGTTAAGGTTGATGAAAAGGGACTGGAGAAGATTCAACTTTAGGTAGAAGGCGTCCCAATATTTCGGAGGGTGAAAATCTTGTTGAGAAAATTGATGAAAGTGGGTTTGAAGAGGTCAAAACTTTAACTAGTCATGTGCCCACTCCTTTGGACTACAAAGACTTTAATTATTATAGTTGCTCTTTGATCGATTGTATTTATTTGTTGCAATCCATGATAAATTCACCCCATGCTTATGAACAAAATAAATCTTTTACTAAACATATTATTAATGTTATGATGAAAGCTTTTGAAGAAAAAATGGAATTAGAAGTTTCAGTTCCTAGAAAATTGCATGATGAGTGGGAACCTACTATCAAAGTCAAGATTAAAAATTATGAGTGTTTTGCTTTGTGTGACTTGGGTGCTAGTGTTTCTACAATTCCAAAATCTTTATGTGATGTGCTTGGCCTCACCGATCTTGAAGAATGTTCTTTAAATTTGCACTTGGCGGATTCTACTATTCAAAAGCATATGGGAAGAATTAATGATGTTCTTATTCTTGCAAATAGGAATTATGTGCCCATAGATTTTATTGTTCTTATATTGATTGCAATTCATCTTGTCCAATTATTCTTGGTAGACCATTTTAACGCACTATCGGTGCCGTGACTGATATGAAAGAAGGCAATATTAAGTTCCAATTTCCCTTGAGGAAGGGTATGGAACACTTTCCTAGAACAAGAATTAGGCCACCTTATGAATCAATCATGAGAGCATCTTATGGATCTCGAACCAAAGATGACAAAACTTAGATCCTTGCTTTATGCCTAGCTAAGGGCGTAAAACTATAGCGCTTGTTGGGAGGCAACCCAATGAATAAAATTTATTTTTCCTTTTTGCTTTATGTTCTTGAGTGTTAGCACAATTATGATACTATTATGATTGTGTTTTTTATGTTTTAATTAGTGTTTGTGCCAAGTAAAGCCTTTAGGATCTTCTTGGGTGATAGTTGTTTGATCTTGCTGAAAAAACAGAAACTTTTGCGTTCACGAAAATAAATCGCATTTTTTACCAGAGAGCGATAAAATACACATTTCTTTTGCAGTAGATCAATATACAAATTTCTCAGGACTTCCTAATTTTTCAGAATTTTTGGAGTAACAGAAGTATTCGAAATAGTTAGATTGCTACAGACTGTTCTGTTTTGACATATTCTGTTTTCTTTGCGTTGTGTGCTTATTTTGATGGCTCTATGGTTTTCTTTGATGATTTTTTGCCATAGAAAAGTTCAAATACAGTAGATATAATGCAAAAACAAAATATGAATTGGTTTGGAACAGTACTTATAGTAGTGATTTGCTTTCTTTTACTAACGGATCTCATGAAGGTTTTGTTGAGTTTTGTGTGATTGAAGTTTTCAAGTTTTGGGTTATCTTACGATGGATGAAGGAATAAGGAGTAAGAATAGCCATATCTTGGGGATGCCCTGCTATCCCCCGCTATTATCTAAAAGAGAGCTAGCAACTAAGCTTGGGGATGCCCCCGAGTGGCATCCCCTCTTTCTTCTAACGACCATCGGTATTTTACTTGAAGCTATATTTTTATTCGTCACATACTATGTGTTTTGCTTGGAGCATCTTGTATGATATGAGTCTTTGCTTGTTTTATTTTGTGTTTTAAGTCTTGATTCCTTGCTGGACACACCTATTTGAGAGAGCCAAAATTATGTAATGACTTGTTACAATTGCTCTCTATGCTTCACTTAATTTTTTATGAGCTATGGACTTGCTCTAGTGCTTCACTTATATCCTTTTGAGCATGGTGTGCTTTATTATTTTTGAAGAAATGCTCTCTTGCTTCACTTAGATTTATTTGATAGTTAGTAAAAATTTGAAGAAATTCTCTCTTGCTTCACTTAAATTAATTTGAGAGAAAGAAAGAAATATTATGCTCATGATCTTCGCTTATATTTGTTTGAGCTTGTCAAAAGCAACACATAAAATTTAGTCCCAAAGTGATAGATATCCAAGAAGGATAGAATAAAAAAATTCATGAAGATCATTGGAAAAATAAACTAGATTCTTAGTAATAGTTTTGAGATATGATGATGTGATATGTGAGTTATGTTGATAAGTAATTATGCTTTAGTAAGAATATTGGTGTTAAGGTTTGTGATTCCCTATGCAAGCACGAAAGTCAATAATTATGCAATGAAATTATATCCTACTTGTGGTGCATTATTCGGTGTTAATTATGCTTAATGCTTGCTTATGAGATTATCCATTTCTTGGTTGGTCGCTTCTCAATCTTTTGCTAGCCTTCATTTTGCACTAAGTATGATCTCTACTTGTGCATCCAAAAACCTTTAACCCAGTTTTGACACATGAGTCCATTATATCTACCTATATGCGGTATTCTTTTGCCGTTCTAAGCAAATTTGTATGTGCCATCTCTAATTTTCAAAATAAACTTCTCTTTTGTGTGTTCGTTTCGCTCGCAGGGCGGTGAGGGGTGGCTAATATTTTCCATGCTAGATGTGTTATTCTCAAGATGAGTGTTTATTCACTTGTCATTGCACGAGAGTAAGGCAAAGGTATTAGGGATGCCCAGTCCTGAAATGAAAAATGAATTTACTTTATGTTGTCAAATAATAAATTCCTTGGAAAGTGTTGGTATGGAGG
This sequence comes from Triticum aestivum, assembly GCF_018294505.1. Taxonomy (NCBI): domain Eukaryota; kingdom Viridiplantae; phylum Streptophyta; class Magnoliopsida; order Poales; family Poaceae; genus Triticum; species Triticum aestivum. The sequence continues at coordinate 388,423,709 of NC_057806.1, read as the reverse complement.
GCAACCATGGATACGGCTAGCCATGGAAAGTGAAAGTATGGTTGAAAAAGGAATAAACTTTATTTTATGTGTGGGAACCGCCTATGATATATCTAGCATGGAAAGTGTTGGGAACTCTAAGTCGTTTTCGCTGGTGGGATGGATACACCTCCCAAAATGTTTTTATCTCTAACTTTTTCGCTTTGAGCTCTGGCACCTCTACAAATCCCTACTTCCCTCTGCGAAGGGCCATTCTTTTACTTTATGCAACTTTTATTTTGAATTTGAGTCTCCATCTTCTCTTAGAAAAGCACCAACTAGGAGGCAATATGATCATACTTGAGTATTGGGTGTAGCTAATATGCGAGTGTGTTTCATGAATGGATCAATGATTGAGCATAATGGGCTAGGGATAACTTATTTTAGCATTGACATTTTGAAAGACATGGTTGCTTGTTGATATGCTTGAGTTTTTAAATTATCATGTGAAAACTAGACTATTGCTTTGAACAATATAAAAGTCCAAATGTCCATGCTATACAGAAAAGAAATATGATATGACATGATAGGCAGCATTCCACATCAAAAATTATGTTTTTATCACTTACCTACTCGAGGACGAGTAGGAGTTAAGCTTGGGGATGCTGATACGTCTTCAATGTATCTATAATTTTTTATTGTTCCATGTTGTTATATTATCAATCTTGGATGTTTTATAATCATTTTATAGTCATTTATATCATATTTTGGTACTAACCGATTGACATAGTGCCAAGTGCCAGTTGTTGTGTTTTCCATGGTTTTTACATCGCAGAAAATCAATACCAAACAGAGTCCAAATGCCACGAAACTTTACGGAGAATTTTTATGGACCAAAAGACACATAATGGGCCCTGGCTGCGCTCGGGGGTGCTCCGAGGAGAGCACAACCTGAAGGAACTATGCCTTAGAGGCAATAATAAAGTTGTTATTTATATTTCCTTATATCATGATAAATGTTTATTATTCATGCTAGAGTTGTATTAACCGGAAACTTAGTACATGTGTGAATACATAGACAAACAAAGTGTCCCTAGTATGCCTCTACTTGACTAGCTCGTTAATCAAAGATGGTTAAGTTTCCTGACCATAGACATGTGTTGTCATTTGATGAACGGGATCACATCATTAGAGAATGATGTGATGGACAAGACCCATCTGTTAGCTTAGCATTATGATCGTTTAGTTTTATTGCTATTGCTTTCTTCATGGCTTATACATATTCCTTTGACTATGAGATTATGCAACTCCCGAATACTGAAGGAACATCTTGTGTGCTATCAAACGTCACAACGTAACTGGGTGATTATAAAGATGCTCTACAGGTGTCTCTAAAGGTGTTTGTTGAGTTGGCTTAGATACAGATTAGGATTTGTCACTCTGTGTATCGGAGAGGTATCTCTGGGCCCTCTCGGTAATGCTCATCACTATAAGCCTTGCAAGTAATGTGACTAATGGTAGTTGCCGGATGATGGACTACGGAATGAGTAAAGTGACTTGCCGGTAACGAGATTGAACTAGGTATGAGGAAACCGACGATCGAATCTCGGGCAAGTAACATACCGATGACAAAGGGAATGGCGTATGTTGTTATGCAGTCTGACCGATAAAGATCTTCGAAGAATATGTAGGAGCCAATATGAGCATTCAGGTTCCGCTATTGGTTATTGACCGGAGATGTGTTTCGGTCATGTCTACATAGTTCTCGAACCTGTAGGGTCCGCACGCTTAACGTTCGATGACGATTTGTATTATGAGTTATGTGATTTGATGACCGAAGTTTGTTTGGAGTCCCGAATGAGATCACGGACATGACGAGGAGTCTCCAAATGGTCGAGAGGTAAAGATTCATATATTGGAAGGTTATATTCGGACATCGGAATGGTTCCGAGTGATTCGGGTATTTTTTTTCCGGAGTACAAAGGGGTTACCGGAACCCCCCGGGGAAGTATTGGGCCAACATGGGCCTAAGGGAGAGAGAGGGAAGCCCGCGGGGGGTGGCCGCTGATACGTCTCCAACGTATCTATAATTTTTGATTGTTCCATGTTATTATATTATCTGTTTTGGATGTTTAATGGGCTTTAATATGCTCTTTTATATTATTTTTGACTAACCTATTAACCGGAGGCCTAGTGCCAGTTTCTGTTTTTTTTGCCGATTTCAGTGTTTCGCAGAAAAGGAATATCAAACGGAATGAAACCTTCGTGATGATATTTCTTGGATCGAAAGCAAACTAGGAGACTTGGAGTGGAAGTCTGGAACTCCGTGAGGCAGGAGGGCGCGCCCCCACCCTTGTGGGCCCCACAGAGCTCCACCGACGTACTTCTTTCACCTATATATACCCTTATGCCCTAGAAACATCAAGGGGAGCCATGAAACCACTTTTTTACTACCGCAACCTTCTGTACCCGTGAGATCCCATCTTGGGGCCTTTTCCGGCGACCTACCGGAGGGGGGAATCGATCACGGAAGGCTTCTACATCAACACCATAGCCTCTCTGGTGAAGCGTGAGTAGTTTACCACAGACCTTTGGGTCCATAGTAATTATCTAGATGGCTTGTTCTCTCTCTTTCATCTTCAATACAAAGTTCTCCTCGATGTTCTTAGAGATCTATTCGATGTAATACTCTTTTCGGTGTGTTTGCTGAGATCCGATGAAAATTGTGAGTTTATGAACTTGATTATCTATGAATATTATTTGGTTCTTCTAAGAATTCTTATATGCATGATTTGATATCTTTGCAAGTCTCTTCGAATTATCAGTTTAGTTTGGTCTACTAGATTGATCTTTCTTGCAAAACGGAGAAGTGCTTAGCTTTGGGTTCAATCTTGCGGTGTCCTTTCCCAGTGACAATAGGGGAAGCAAGGCACATATTTTATTGTTGCCATCGAGGATAAAAATATGGGGTTTATATCATATTTCTTGAGTTTATCCCTCTACATCATGTCATCTTGATTAATGTGTTACTCTGTTCTTATGAACTTAATACTCTAGATGCGTGTTGGATAGCGGTCGATGTGTGGAGTAATAGTAGTAGATGCAGAATTGTTTCGATCTACTTGACACGGATGTGATGCCTATATTCATGATCATTGCCTTAGATATCTTCATAACTATGCACTTTTCTATCAATTGCTCGGCAGTAATTTGTTCACCCACCATAATACATGCTATCATGAGAGAAGCTACTAGTGAAACCTATGGCCCCTGGGTCTCTTTCTTATTATATTGCATCTCTTTTATTTTACATCGCATCTCGTTTACTATTTTGCAATCTTTACTTTCCAATCTATACAACAAAATACCAAAAATATTTATCTTATTATCTCAATCAGATCTCACTTTCGCAAGTGACCGTGAAGGGATTGACAATCCCTTTATCATGTTGGTTCTGAGGTTCTTGATTGTTTGTGTAGGTACTAGGTGACTTGTGTATTGTCTCCTACTGGATTGATACCTTGGTTCTCAAAAACTAAGGGAAATACTTACGCTACTTTGCTGCATCACCCTTTCCTCTTCAAGGGAAAACCAACGCATGCTCAAGAGGTAGCAGCCACGCGCCCCCCTCCTTTGGAGTCCGAATAGGACAAGGAGGAGGGGCGGCGCCCCCTTCCCTTTCCCTATCCCTCTCCTTCCTATTCCCTCTGGTGGAAGAAAGGAAAAGGGGGGTCGAATCCTACTTGGACTAGGAGTCCAAGTAGGACTCCCCCCATGGCGCGCCCCTCCTGGCCGCCGGCCTCTCTCCTCCTCATTTATATACGTTGGCAGGGGCACCCCAAAGGCACAACAGGCAATCTCTTAGTCGTGTGCGGTGCCCCTCTCCATAGTTTAACACCTCGGTCATATCATCATAGTTCTTAGGTGAAGCCCTACGCCGGTAACTTCATCATCATTGTCGCCATGTCGTCGTGCTGACAGGAACTCTCCCTCGACCCTCTACTAGATCAAGAGCTCGAGGGATGTCATCGTGCTGAACGTGTGCTGAACATGGAGGTGCCATACGTTCGGTACTTGGATCGGTTGGATCATGAAGACATTCGACTACATAAACCGCATTACTAAACGATTCCGCTTTTGGTCTATGAGGGTACATGGTCGCACTCTTCCCCTCTCGTTGCTATGCATCTCCTAGATAAATCTTGCGTGATCATAGGAATTTTTTTGAATTACTACATTTCCCAACAATGGCATCCGAGCCATGTCTATACATAGATGATATATGCACGAGTAGAACACAATGAGTTGTGGGCAATACTAGTCATACTGCTTACCACCAACATCTTACTTTGATTCGGCGGTATTGTTGGATGAAGCGGCCCAGGCGACATTACATGACCATGTTCATGAGACTGGTTCTACCGACGTGCTTCACACATAGGTGGCTAGCGGATGTCTGTTTCTCCAACTTTAGTTGAATCGAGTTTGACTATGGTCGGTCATTGTTAAAGGTTAAAACAGCACACTTGACGAAAAATCGTTGTGGTTTTGATGCGTAGGTAAGAACGGTTCTTAATAGAAGCCCGTAGCAGCCACGTAAAACTTGCAACAACAAAGTTGAGGACGTCTAACTTGTTTTTATAGGGCATGTTGTGATGTAATATGATCAAGACGTGATGAGATATAAATTGTTGTATGAGATGATCATGTTTTGTAAAAGTTATCAGCAACTGGTAGGAGCCTTATGGTTGTCACTTTATTGTATGAAATGCAATCGCCATGTAATTGATTTACTTTATCACTAAGTGGTAGCGATAGTCATAAAAGCAATAGTTGGCGAGACGACAACGATGCTACGATGGAGATAAAGGTGTCAAGCCGATGACGATGGAGATCATGCCGGTGCTTTGGAGATGGAGATCAAAGGCACAAGATGATGATGGCCATATCATGTCACATATTTTGATTGCATGCGATGTTTATCCTTTATGCATCTTATTTTGCTTAGTACGGCGGTAGCATTATAAGATGACCTCTCACTAAATTTCAAGGTATAAGTGTTCTCCCTGAGTATGCACCGTTGCAAAAGTTCATCGTGCCGAGACACCATGTGATGATCGGGTGTGATAAGCTCTACGTTCACATACAACGGGTGTAAGCCAGTTTTTGCACGTGCAGAATACTTGGGTTAAACTGGACAAGCCTAGCATATGCAGATATGGCCTCGGAACACTGAGACCGAAAGGTCGAACGCGAATCATATAGTAGATATGATCAACATAGAGATGTTCACCATTGAAAACTACTCCATCTCACGTGATGATCGGACATGGTTTAGTTGATATGGATCACATGATCATTTAGATGACAAGAGATATGTCTATCTAAGTGGGAGTTCTTAAGTAATATGATTAATTGAAATTTAATTTATCATGAACTTAGTACCTGATAGTTTTGCATATCTATGTTGTTGTAGATCAATGGCCCGTGCTACCGTTCCCTTGAATTTTAATTCGTTCCTAGAGAAAGCTAAGTTGAAATATAATGGTAGCAACCACATGGACTGGGTCTGTAACTTGAGGACTATCCTCATTGTTGTACAGAAGAATTACGTCCTGGAAGCACCGCTAGGTGCAAGACCCGCTGCAGGAGCAAATCCGGACGCTATGAATGTCTGGCAGAGCTAAGCTGATGAATACTCGATAGTTCAGTGTGTCATGCTTTATGGCTTAGAATCGGGACTTCAAAGATGTTTTGAACGTCATGGAGCATATGAGATGTTCCAGGAGTTGAAGTTAATATTTCAAGCATATGTCCAAATTGAGAGATATGAAGTCTCCAACAAGTTCTACAGCTGCAAAATGGAGGAGAATAGTTCTATCAGTGAACACATACTCAGAATGTCTGGGTACCATAACCACTTGACTCAGCTGGGAGTTAATCTTCCTGATGATAGTGTCATTGACAAAGTTCTTCAAACACTACCACCAAGCTATAACGGCTTTGTGATGAACTATAATATGCAAGGAATGGAAAAGACAATTCCCGAGCTCTTCGCAATGCTAAAGGCTGCGGAGGTAGAAATCAAGAAGGAGCATCAAGTGTCGATGGTGAACAAGACCACTAGTTTCAAGAAAAATGGCAAAGGGAAGAAGGGGAACTTCAAGAAGAACAACAAGCCAGTTGCTGCTCAAGGGAAGAAGCCCAAGTCTGGACCTAAGCCTGAAACTGAGTGCTTCTACTACAAAGGGACTGGTCACTGGAAGCAAAACTGTCCCAAGTATTTGGCGGATAAGAAGGATGGCAAAGTGAAAGGTATATTTGATATACATGTTATTGATGTGTACCTTACTAATGCTTGTAGTAGCACCTGGGTATTTGATACTGGTTCTGTTGCTCATATTTGCAACTCGAAACAGGGGCTATGGATTAAATGAAGATTGGCTAAGGACGAGGTGACGCTGCACGTGGGAAATGGTTCCAAAGTCGATGTGATCGCCGTCGGCATGCTACCTCTACATCTACCGTCGGGATTAGTTTTAGACCTAAATTTTTGTTATTTGGTGCCAGCGTTGAGCATGAACATTATATCTGGATCTTGTTTAATGCGAGACGGCTATTCATTTAAATCATAGAATAATGGTTGTTCTATTTATATGAGTAATATCTTTTATGGTCATGCACCCTTGATGAGTGGTCTATTTTTGTTGAATCTCGATTGTAATGATACACATATTCATAATATTGAAGCCAAAAGATGCAAAGTTAATAATGTTAGTGCAACTTATTTGTGGCACTATCGTTTAGGTCATATTGGTGTTAAGCGCATGAAGAAACTCCATGCTGATGGGCTTTTGGAATCACTTGAATATGAATCACTTGATGTTTGCGAACCATGCCTCATGGGCAAGATGACTAAGACTCTGTTCTTCGGAACAATGGAGCGAGCAACTGACTTATTGGAAATAATACATACTGATGTATGCGGTCCGATGAGTGTTGATGCTCGCGGCGGGTATCGTTATTTTCTAACCTTCACAGATAATTTGAGCAGATATGGGTATATCTACTTAATGAAACATAAGTCTGAAACATTTGAAAAGTTCGAAGAATTTTAGAGTGAAGTAGAAAATCATCGTAACAAGAAAATAAAGTTTCTACGATCTGATTGTGGAAGTGAATATTTAAGTTATGAGTTTGGTCTTCATTTGAAACAATGTGGAATAGTTTCTCAACTCACGCCACCTGGAACACCATAGCGTAATGGTGTGTCCGAACATCGTAACCGTACTTCATTAGATATGGTGCGATCTATGATGTCTCTTGCTGATTTACCGCTATCATTTTGGGGTTATGCTTTAGAGACGGTTGCATTCACATTAAATAGGGAATAATCTAAATCCATTGAGACGACGCCATATGAACTGTGGTTTGGCAAGAAACCTAAGTTGTCGTTTCTTAAAGTTTGGGGCTACGATGCTTATCTAAAAAAGCTTCAACCAGATAAGCTCAAACCCAAATCGGAGAAATGTGTCTTCATAGGATACCCAAAGGAGACTGTTGGGTACACCTTCTATCACAGATCCGAAGGCAAGATATTCGTTGCTAAGAATGGATCCTTTCTAGAGAAGGAGTTTCTCTCGAAAGAAGTGAGTGGGAGGAAAGTAGAACTTGATGAGGTAGTTGTACCTTCTCCTGAATTGGAAACTAATTCATCACAGAAATCAGTTCCAGTGATTCCTACACCAATCGCTGAGGAAACTAATGATGATGATCATGAAACTTCAGATCAAGTTACTACCGAACCTCGTAGGTCAAACAGAGTACGATCCGCACCAGAGTGGTACGGTAATCCTGTTCTGGAGGTCATGTTACTTGACCATGATGAACCTACGAACTATGAGGAAGCGAGGATGAGCCCAGATTCCGGGAAATGGCTAGAGGCTATGAAATCTGAGATGGGATCCATGTATGAGAACAAAGTGTGGACTTTGGTTGACTTGCCTGATGATCGGCAAGCAATAGAGAATAAATGGATCTTCAAGAAGAAGACTGACGCTGACGGTAATGTTACTGTCTACAAAGCTCGACTTGTCGCAAAAGGTTTTTGACAAGTTCAAGGAGTTGACTATGATGAGACCTTCTCACCTGTAGCGATGCTTAAGTCTGTCCGAATCATGTTAGCAATTGTCGCATTTTATGATTATGAAATTTGGCAAATGGATGTCAAAATTGCATTCCTTAATGGACATCTTAAAGAAGAGTTGTATATGATGCAACCAGAAGGTTTTGTCGATCCTAAAGGTGCTAACAAAGTGTGCAAGCTCCAGCGATCCATTTATCTACCGCTGCTGTGCTGCATCATCCCTTCCTCTTTGGGGAAATACCGACGTAGCTTCAAGCCGCATCAATGATCAGCTATGTTGTTTTCCACAAGGGGTACGTGCTCTGTTTGCAATCGGTCAAAGTGTTCCTCCAATCTTTTCACTTCCTGAACATATGCCTCCATCAATGGACTTTGGTAATCCTTGTTGACTTTTCTCGCCACAGGCTATGAATCTCCTCGAATGATCAACTTCTTGATTCCCAATTTTGTTGCAATCCTGAGCCCGGCAAGGAGCCCTTCATAAATCTGTTGTATTGTTAGTTGCCTCCTCCTGGGGAAAGTGCATCTGGACGACGTACTTCAAGTGCTCCCCTATAGGGGCGACGAGAAGTACGCCAGCCCCTGCAACTTGTAGGGAGAAGGCACCATCAAAATACATGATCCATTCTTGGGGTGCTTCCTTGCCGGGAATAATTGTTTCTGGCACTTACTCATCAGGGGTTGGCATCCATTCTGTAATAAACTCTGCCAACTCCCTGCTCTGAATTGTTGATGTGCTCTCAAACTTCAGGCCAAACTCAGATAACTCCAAAGCCCACTCCACTATCCCGCCGGTAGCCTCAGGGTTTCGGAGTATCCTTTGCAACGGGAAGCGAGTGACAACCGTGATCTCATGGGCTTGGAAATAGTGGTGCAGTTTCCATGAGGCCATGATGAGGCCAAAAATCAATTTTTGCATACCAGAGTACCTCGATCTAGCCCCCTACAGCAGGGAACTAACGAAGTACACTAGGTGTTGCACCACTTTCTTCCTTGTCGCGTCCTTGGGGTTGCCCTTGCTGTCATGCTCTTCTTTGTCATGATTCTCATCTGGTCTTGTTGGGCCTTGTTCACTCTCTGCTTCCTCTACTTCCTGCTGTGCCACTAGGGCTGCACTAACCACCTGATTAGGCCAAGTATAGCAGCAACGGCTCTTGGGGTTTAGGGGTAACCAATGTGGGCATGGAGGACAAGTAGGCCTTCAACTCTTGCAAAGCTGCATCTGCTTCCAGAGTCCACTTCATGGGCCTTGCCTTCTTCAAAATTTTAAAGAACGATATGGCGCGTGATACGCCTCCAATGTATCTATAATTTTTGATTGTTCCATGCTATTATATTATCAATCTTGGATGTTTTATAATCATTTTATAGTCATTCTATATCATTTTTAGGTACTAACCTATTGACATAGTGCCAAGTGCCAGTTGCTGTTTTTTCCATGTTTTTTACGTCGCAAAAAATCAATACGAAACGGAGTCCAAATGCCACGAAACTTTACAGGGATTTTTTATAGACCAGAAGACACGTAATGGGCCCTGGCTGCGCCTGGCGAGATGCTCCAAGGAGAGCACAACCCACCAGGGCGCGCCAGGAGGCCCAGGCGCACCCTAGTGGGTTGTGCCCACCTCGGGTGCCCTCCGGACCGCCTCTTTGCTCTATAAATACCCCAATATTCCCAAAACCCTAGGGGAGTCGATGAAATATTCATCTAGCCACCGCAGAGTCCAGAACCACCAGATCCAATCTAGACACCATCTCGGATGGGGTTGACCACCTCCATTGGTGCCTCTCCGATGATGCGTGAGTAGTTCTTTGTAGACCTTCGGGTCCGTAGTTAGTAGCTATAGATGGCTTCCAATCTCTCTATCTCTGAATTCTCAATACAATGCTCTCTTGGAGATCCATATGATGTTACTCTTTTGCAGTGTGTTTGTCGGGATCGATGAACTTTGAGTGTATGATCAGATCTATCTTTTTATATCCATGAAAGTATTTTAGTTTCTTTGATCTCTTCTATGCATGATCTCTTATAGACTCGTATTTCTTCTCCGATATTTGGGTTTTGTTTGGAAAACTTGATCTATTTATCTTGTAATGGGAAGAGGTGCTTTGTAGTGGGTTCGGTCTTACGGTTCTTGATCCCAGTGATAGAAGGGGAACCGACACATATGTATCGTCTCTGCTAAGGATAAACCGATGGGGTCTATCTCTACATAGATAGATCTTGTCTACATCATGTCATCGTTCTTATTGCATTACTTCGTTTCTCCATGAACTTAATGTTCGGGAACGCAGTATTTCAAAAATTTACCTACGATCACACAAGATCTATCTAGGAGATGCATAGCAACGAGCGGGGAGATTGTGTCTACATACCCTCGTAGACCGAAAGTGGAAGCGTTTAGTAACATGGTTGATGTAGTTGAACGTCTTCGCGATCTAACCGATCCAATTACCGAATGTACGGCACCTCCGTGTTCAGCACACGTTCACCTCGGTGACGTCCCTCGGGCTCTTGATCCTGTTGAGGCCTAAGGAGAGTCCCGTAAGCACGGCGGCGTGGCGACGGTGATGATGAAGTTACCGGCACAGGGCTTCGCCTAAGCACTACAACGATATGACTGAGGTGTGTAACTGTGGAGGGGGGCACCGCACAGGGTTAAGACAAATCTTGGAGTGCCTATGGGGTGCCCCCTGCCCACGTATATAAAGGAGGGAGGAGGAGGAGGCTGGCCTAGGAGGGGCGCGCCTATAGGGGGAGTCCAACCAGGATTCCCAATCCTAGTTGGAGTCCCCTTCCTTTTCCAAGAGGGGAGAGAGGGAAGGAGTAGGAGAGGGAGAAGAAAAGAGAGGGGGGCGCCGCCCCCTCCCTAGTCCAATTTGGACTTGCCATGGGGGGCGCGGCCAACCCTTGAGGTCCTTCTCACCTTTCCCGTATGTCCCATTAAGGCCCAATACTTCCCCCAGCGAATTACCGTAACTCTCTAGTACTCCGAAAAATACCTGAACCACTCAGAACCTTTCCGATGTCCGAATATAGCCTTCCAATATATCGACCTTTATGTCTCGACCATTTTGAGACTCCTTGTCATGTCCGTGATCTCACCCGGGACTCCGAACAAACTTTAGTCATCAAATCACATAACTCATAATACAAATCGTCATCGAGCGTTAAGCGTGCAGACCCTACAGGTTCGAGAACTATGTAGACATACCGAGACACATCTCCGATCAATAACTAATAGCGGAACCTAGATGCTCATGTTGGCTCCTACATATTCTACGAAGATCTTTATCGGTCAAACCGCATAACAACATACGTTGTTCACTTTTTCATTGGTATGTTACTTGTCCGATATTCGATCATTGGTATCATCATACCTAGTTCAATCTCGTTACTGGCAAGTCTCTTTACTCGTTCCATAATGCATCATCATGCAACTAACTCATTAGTCACATTGCTTGCAAGGCTCATAGTGATGTGCATTACCGAGAGGGCCCAGAGATACCTCTCCGATACACGGAGTGACAAATCCTAATATCGATCTATGCCAACTCAACAAACACCATCGGAGACAACTGTAGAGCATCTTTACAATCACCGAGTTACGTTGTGACGTTTGATAGCACACAAGGTGTTCCTCTGGTATTCGGGAGTTGCATAATCTCATAGTCATAGGAACATGTATATGTTGGGGAACGCAGTAATTTCAAAAAAATTCCTATGCACACGCAAGATCCATCTAGGTGATGCATAGCGATGAGAGGGGAAGAGTGTTGTCCACGTACCCTTCTAGACCGTAAGCGGAAGCGTTATGACAACGTGGTTGATGTAGTCGTACGTCTTCATGATCCGACCGATCCTAGAACCGAAGGTATGGTACCTCCGCGATCTGCACACGTTCAGCTCGGTGACATCCTGCGAACTCTATATCCAGCTGAGTGTCGAGGGAGAGTCTCGTCTGCACGACGGTGATGATGAAGCTACCGGCGCAGGGGTTCACCTAAGCACTGCAACGATATGACCGAGGTGGAAATCTGTGGAGGGGGGCACCGCACACGGCTAAACAATCAACTTGTGTGTCTATGGGGTGCCCCCTTCCCCCTTATATAAAGGAGTGGAGGAGGGGGAGGGCCGGCCCCTCTATGGCATGCCCAAGGGGAGTCCTACTCCCACTGGGAGTAGGATTCCCCCCCTTCCCTAGTTGGATTAGGAGAGGAAGGAAGGGGGAGAGAGGGGGAAGGAAAGGGGGGCGGCCCCCCACCCAATTCAGATTGGGCTTGGGGGGCTCCCCCTCCTAGGCTCCCTTCTCCTCTCTCCCACTATGGCTCAATAAGGCCCATATACTTCCCGGGGGGTTCCGGTAACCTCCCAGTACTCCGGTATATGCCAGAACTCACCCGGAACCATTGCGATGTCCAAACATAGGCTTCCAACATATTGATCTTTATGTCTCAACCATTCTGAGACTCCTCGTCATGTCCGTGATCATATCCAGGACTCTGAACTACCTTGGGTATATCAAAACACATAAACTCATAATACCGATCGTCACCGAACGTTAAGCGTGCGGACCCTACGAGTTCGAGAACTATGTAGACATGTCCGAGACTCATCTCCGGTCCATAACCAATAGCGGAACCTGGATGCTCATATTGGTTCCTACATATTCTACGAAGATCTTTGTCGGTCAAACCGCATAACAACATATGTTGTTCCCTTTGTCATCGGTATGTTACTTGCCCGAGATTCGATCGTCGGTATCTCAATACCTAGTTCAATCTTGTTACCGGCAAGTCTCTTTACTCTTTCCGTAGTGCTACATCCCGTAACTAACTCATTAGTTACATTGCTTGCAAGGCTTATAGTGATGTGCATTACCAAGAGGGCCCAGAGATACCTCTTCGATACACGGAGTGACAAATCCTAATCTTGATCTATGCCAACTCAACAAACACCATCGGAGACACGTGTAGAGCATCTTTATAGTCACCCATTTACGTTGTGGCATTTTATAGCACACTAAGTGTTCCTTCGGTATTCGAGAGTTGCATAATCTCATAGTCATAGGAACATGTATAAGTTATGGAGAAAGCAATAGCAGTAAACGAGACGATCATCGTGCTAAGCTAACGGATGGGTCAAGTCAATCATATCATTCTCTAATGATGTGATCCCGTTAATCAAATGAAAACTAATGTCTATGGTTAGGAAACATAACCATCTTTGATTAGCGAGCTTGTCAAGTAGAGGCATACTAGTGACACTTTGTTTGTCTATCTATTCACACATGTACTAAGTTTCCGGTTAATACAACTCCAGCATGAATAATAAACATTTATCATGATATAAGGAAATATAAATAACAGTTTTATTATTGCCTCCAGGGCATATTTCCTTCAGTCTCCCACTTGCACTAGAATCGGTAATCTAGATTACATTGTAATGATTCTAACACCCATGGAGTCTTGGTGCTGATCATGTTTTTCTTGTGAGAGAGGCTTAGTCAACGGGTCTGCAACATTCCGACCGTGAAGCTACCTGGGAACGCGAGGATCACCTCCGTTCTGAGTACCCGGCGTTCTTTCAGTCCTAGATCTCGGGATGAGATCCTTTCGTAGTGGTGGAGTGTTGTAATACCCCGGATGTAACTTTCCCAATTTATACTTCAACTCTTGCCGTTTCCGGCGTTAAGTTATTTTATTTTCTCGGGTTCGGGTCTTTGTCTCCGTGTGTTGTTATCGTTGTCATGCATCTCATATCATGTCATCATGTGCATTGCATTTGCATACGTGTTCATCTCATGCATTCGAGCATTTTCCCCGTTGTCCGTTTTGCATTCCGGCGCTTCGTTCTCCTCCGGTGGTCATTTCTACCTTTCTTTCATGTGTGGGGATTAAACATTTCTGGATTGGACCGAGACTTGCCAAGCGGCCTTGGTTTACTACCGGTAGACCGCCTGTCAAGTTTCGTATCATTTGGACTTCGTTTGATACTCCAACGGTTAACCGAGGGACCGAAAAGGCCTCGTGTGTGTTGCAGCCCAACACCCCTCCAATTTTTCCCAAAACCCACCTAACTCTGCTCCATCATCTAGAGCGTTCTATCACGATCGCGTGGTCGAAAACCGCACCACATTTGGACTCTCCTAGCTCCCTCTATGCCTATTTAAAGACCCCCTCCCCGAAATCCGGATCTCCCTCTCCGAAACCCTAAATTTTCCACCTCGCGTCGGCCGGACACGTCCGTCCCCGGCCGGACATCGTCCGCCGCCCGCCCGCACCAGTGGCAGATTGCCACGTGTCCCTCTGCCGCCAGCCGCCGCCGCGGCCCAGTGAGCCCGCAGTGGGCCCGCCCGGCCCATCGCCGCCCGCGCCTCGCCCGATGCGCCGC
>NC_057806.1:388399887-388408754 GCF_018294505.1 Triticum aestivum | reverse complement strand
GGTAGGCGCGGGCGGCGATGGGCCGGGCGGGCTCGCCGGGCCGCGGCGGCGGCTGGTGGCGGAGGGACACGTGGCGATCTGCCACTGGTGCAGGCGGGCGGCGGACGATGTCCGGCCGGGGACGGACGTGTCCGGCCAGCGCGAGGTGGAAAATTTAGGGTTTCGGAGAGGGAGATCCGGATTTCGGGGAAGGGGTCTTTAAATAGGCATAGAGGGAGCTAGAAGAGTCCAAATGAGGTGCGGTTTTCGGCCACGCGATCGTGATCGAACGCTCTAGATGATGGAGAAGAGTTAGGTGGGTTTTGGGCCAAATTGGAGGGGTGTTGGGCTGCAACACACACGAGGCCTTTTCGGTCCCTCGGTTAACCGTTGGAGTATCAAACGAAGTCCAAATGATACGAAACTTGACAAGCGGTCTACCGGTAGTAAACCAAGGTCGCTTGGCAAGTCTCGGTCCAATCCGGAAATGTTTAATCCCCACACACGAAAGAAAGGTAGAAATAACCACCGGAGGAGAACGAAGCGCCGGAATGCAAAACGGACAACGGGGAAAATGCTCGAATGCATGAGATGAACACGTATGCAAATGCAATGCACATGATGACATGATATGAGATGCATTACAATGGTAACAACGCACGGAGACAAAGACCCGAACCCGAGAAAATAAAATAACTTAACGCCGGAAATGGCAAGAGTTGAAGTACAAATTGGGAAAGTTACATCCGGGGTGTTACAACACTCCACCACTATGAAAGGATCTCATCCCGAGATCTAGGACTGAAAGAATGCCGGGTACTCAGAACGGAGGTGATCCTCGCGTTCCTAGGTAGCTTCACGGTCGGAATGGTGTGACCACTTGACTTTGAGAAATTTGATTGACTTGTTGCGAGTCTTGCGTTCAGTCTCTTCAAGAATAGCAACTGGGTGCTCACGATAAGAGAGATCTTCTTGGAGCTCAATGTCCTCGAAGTTGACGGTGCGGTCAGGAGTCTTGAAGCACTTTCGGAGCTGAGAGACATGGAACACGTCATGAACATTTGCAAAGTTTGAAGGAAGCTCGAGTTGATAGGCCAGGTCGCCTCTCTTGCTGACAATCTTGAAAGGTCCCACGTATCTAGGGGCAAGCTTCCCTTTGATACCGAAGCGACGAGTACCTTTCATAGGAGAGACGCGGAGGTAAACATGATCTCCGATCTCGAAAGCCAAATCACGGTGCTTACTATCATAGTAGCTCTTCTGGCGGGATTGGGCTGCTTTGAGGTTATCACGAATGACTTTGCACATTTCCTCTGCCTCTGTGATTAAGTCATTACCCAGCAGCTGACGTTCACCGGTTTCAGACCAGTTGAGAGGGGTACGGCACTTCCTGCCATACAGAATTTCAAATGGGGCCTTGCCCGAACTTGCTTGAAAACTGTTGTTGTAGGAGAATTCAGCATAAGGAAGACAATCCTCCCACTTCATGCCGAAGGAGATCACACAAGCCCTGAGCATATCTTCAAGAATCTGGTTGACACGCTCGACTTGACCGCTAGTTTGAGGATGGAAAGTTGTGCTGAAGCGGATGTTGGTGCCCATGGCCTTCTGAAAAGAATCCCAAAACTTTGAGGTAAAGATGTTGCCACGGTCTGAAGAGATCACTTGAGGAATACCGTGCAGAGAGACAATTCGAGAGGTATAGAGTTCCGCCAATTGAGCTGCAGTGATCAACTCTTTGATAGGCAGAAAATGAGCCACTTTGGTGAGTTTGTCGATGACAACGAATATAGCATCATTGCCACGCTTGGACTTTGGAAACCCAGTCACGAAGTCCATTTCAATGTGGTCAAACTTCCATTCTGGAATGGCAAGAGGTTGGAGGAGACCAACTGGCGTTTGGTGTTCTGCCTTCACTCTTCTGTAGACATCACATTCATTCATGAATTGAGCAATCTCGCGCTTCATTCGAGTCCACCAATAAGCCTGCTTAAGGTCCTGATACATCTTTGTGCTCCCAGGGTGGATGGAGCGGAGAGAATTGTGAGCCTCGTTCATGATCACTTTACGAAGTTCTCCTTTGGGTACAACAATAGATCCTCGAAGAAGAGAGTGCCCTTGTCATCAAGGCGGTAGCACTTGTACTTGGGTTGATTCTTGGCAATCCCAATCTTCACCTTTTTCACCATAGCATCAAGAAGCTGGGCTTGGCGAATCTGGTCTTCCAAGGTAGGAGAGACTTGAAGGTTGGCAAGGAAACCTTGAGGAACAACTTGCAGATTAAGTTTGTGGAAAGCTTCACAAAGCTCGGGTTGATAAGGCTTGAGAATTAGACTGTTGCAGTAAGCTTTCCTGCTCAATGCGTCAGCAATCACATTGGCCTTGCCTGGAGTATACTCGATACTCGGATTATACTCTTGAATCATTTCGACCCATCGAGTTTGCCTGAGGTTGAGATTAGGCTGAGTGAAGATGTACTTGAGACTCTTGTGATCAGTGAAAATGTCCACTTTCCTTCCCAAAAGAAGATGTCTCCAAGTCAAAAGAGCATGCACAACTGCCGCCAACTCGAGATCATGAGTGGGGTAGTTCTTCTCATTAGGCTTCAATTGGCGAGATGTATAAGCAACAACTTTATTCTCTTGCATCAATACTGCACCAAGACCTTGGAGAGAGGCATCACAAAAGACCTCGTACGGCTTGGATTCATCAGGCGGAGTGAGAACTGGAGCAGTGATCAATTTCTCTTTCAGAGTGTTGAAAGCAATGTCACACTCCGGAGACCAAATGTACTTGACGTGCTTCTGAAGAAGATTAGAGAGAGGCTTCACGATATTAGAAAAGTTTTCAACGAATCTTCGGCAATAGCTTGCGAGGCCGAGGAAGCTACGGAGTTGCTTCACGTTCTGAGGAGGTTCCCAATTCACAATTGCAGACACCTTCTCAGGATTCACGGCAATACCCACGGCAGAGATGATATGACCAAGATAAAGAACCTCATCGAGCCAAAATTCACACTTGGAGAACTTGGCGTAGAACTGATGTTCCCTGAGCTTATCGAGAACCAAACGCAAGTGCTTGGCATGATCTTCCTTGTTCTTGGAGAAAAACCAGAATGTCGTCGAGATAGACCAAAACAAAGTCATTGGTGTAGGCGTTGAAGATGAAGTTCATCATGCGAGAGAACGTCGGAGGAGCGTTGACGAGGCCAAAAGACATGACAGTGTATTCATATGAACCAAAGCTTGTCCTGAAAGCCGTCTTGGGAATATCTTTCTCACGGATTCGAATCTGATGATAACCCATACGAAGATCAAGCTTGGAGAATACTTGAGCACCTTTAAGTTGTTCGAACAGCCCATTGATGTTGGGAAGTGGGTATTTGTTCTTGATGGTCTTCTTGTTCACTGGACGGTAATCAACACAAAGTCGGTCCGTTCCATCCTTCTTCTTGACAAAAAGAACACCACAACCCCACGGAGAAGAACTAGGCTAGATGAGACCCATTTTCTCTTGAATATCGAGTTGCTTCTTCAGCTCCTTCAACTCTTCAGGTCCGAGCTTGTAAGGACGTTTGCACACAGGTTCCGTGCCAGGCTCAAGATCAATAACGAATTCAACTGGCTGGTGCGGAGGCATTCCTGGAAGCTCTTCTGGAAAGACGTCTTGATATTCGCAAACGACTGGAATTTGAGAGATGGCATCCAATTCACCCTTCTCATTGAGAGAAAACAGACGGATGGTATCATCATGAGCGGCAAAGACAATTACATCCTCAGACGAATGAGTCAATTGAATCTGCCTGGCTGCACAATCAAGCTGAGCCTTGTGCTTAGAGAGCCAATCCATTCCGAGAATAAGATCAATATCCGAGTTACCAAGAACCACCGGAGAAGAGAGAAACTTGTAGTTTCCCAATGAGATAGAAACATCCAGGACGCAATTGTTAGAAGTCATTTGCTTGCCCGGAGACACAATCTTCAATGGAACAGGAATCCTTTCGGTCACAAAATCATGCTTGGCCACAAATGGAGTTGAAATAAAAGAAAGTGATGCACCAGTGTCAAAAGGAACTTTTGCAGGAACATCGTTAACGGGAAGGTTACCCATGATCACATCTGGTGAGTCCTCTGCCTGAGCTGCATTCAGCAAATTGACCTTGGCGTGCTTGGGGTTATGCTTGACCACAGCTGTACTTGCCGATCTGACAGGAGGAGGAGGAGGAAGACGCCTCTGGTTGAAACACTTGTTGGCGTAGTGACCCTTCTGTTGGCACTTGTTGCACGTGACCTCTGAAAGCGGACGGTGGTACTAAGCACTCGATCTTGGAGCTTGAGATGAAGTCTTGTTCTGAAAGCCAGGGTTGGGTGGGTGGGAAGAACCACTGCCACCTTTGCTCTTCTGCTGATACGGCTGACGGAACGGAGGAGGAGGAAGCCAATACTTCTGCTGCTTGGCCACTTGAGTAGAGGAAGAAGGAGTAACATCTCTGACTAGCTTCTTGGAAGCATCACACCTCAACTGAGCAGCCTCTTGCTTCAGTGCCATGTTGTAGAACTCATCATACCTCAAGGGCTCGAAGAGAACAAGAGCTAGCTGAATTTCTTCTCTGAGACCACCCCTGAACTGGTATATCATGCTCTTCTCATCAGGTACGTCCTGCTTGGCAAAGCGGGCGAGCTTCTGAAACAATTTGTTGTAGTCATAGACAGACAAAGAGCCTTGCTTCAGGTTGCGGAATTCCTCACGCTTGCTTTCAACCACGCTCTGAGGAATATGATGAGCTCAGAAATCTCGACGGAAATCGTCCCAAGTGATAACATGTCCACCTCGGGAATCCTTGTACTGTTGGAACCATTCTGCGGCTTGATCTTTGAGTTGGAAGGAAGCGAATTTGACAAAGTCCTCAGGCCTGATGTTACTACACTCGAAATGCTTGCACAGATCCACAAGCCAATCGTCAGCATCGGTTGCCTCAACACAATTGCTGAAAGTCTTTGGCCCATTAGCAAGGAACTGGTTGAGTGTAGCAAAGTGATTCTGATTGTTGCCTTGATTGCGCTCTTGAAGAATTTGCATGATCAACTGTGTGTTAGCATTGGTTGCGGCCATCACAGCTTGCCATGCCTCTGGAGGAGGGGGAGGTGGTGGCGGATCAGGATTCGGAGTCGTGCGTGTTGGAGGATCCATCCTGAAGAGGTTGACCACCATTAGCACATTGATAGACAAATATTGAAGCTGAATCCAACGGAATGAAAATTGCAACATATAGTCTTCTCATCCGAACACAATGAACGAATGCATTCCTCTTGAAATGGTCACATATCCATAAATTGAGAAGCCACGTAGAATTAAGGTAGAGAAATAAATCAACAAGGTACGGATCAAGAACGAATAATCGGTAAGAAATCCCAATCTCAAACCAATATCCGTGGAAGAAGAACTAGAGTTACAAGAATTCCCACCTATGAAACTCCCGAACCTTTCCGGTTATGCAATCAGGTGTTGGGGATACAGGGGAAGCATAATATCTCACCCAAATCTAGCAAATCCTACATCCAGCTGTATCTATCCTTCAACACATAACCAAGAAACCTTCGGAAACCATCTACCTCAACCTTCGAAAAGCATCCGTTATACAAGTTATGGCGATACTCCCAAACTCCCGCCCCAGTACTGGGTGGCGTCGAGGTTATCTCACCAACGAACTGCATAAAATAGATTTTCGATGTCGGCGTACTAAACTCAGGTATTCCAGAATTGCAACGATAAAATTATGATGACAACACCTCAGAGCTCAACTCCCCGGGAAACTTCCATTAAACCCCTGACAGGAGGCACCAAGACAATGTTCTCATCATAAAACCATCGGAACTATTCCAAGATACCCGCGTGATCCTAAAAAAATTTTAGTGAAATTTGAGAAGAGAAGAGTCAAAACTCTACGTCAGGATGCCTTACCAGAGCGATGAGGAGACTGGGAAGTAAAAAGAATTCCTAAACTCTCCGATATATAATTCCTAAATGACTCAAAACATTTTTCTAGACACAACTCAGCCGCTAAAAACGATCAAGCAATGGGGCTCCTAAGGTCGGGGAAGGCTCTGATTACCAACTTGTAACACCCTAGATACAACTATATCTCCCACGTGTCGAGGCACGACTTAGAGGCATAATCGCATTGAAGGCATATGTGCAAGTTAGGCAATCTTCACAACATCCCATGTAATATAAATAATAAAGGGGAGATAACATAGTTGGCTTACACTCACCACGTCAATCAAGTACATAAATAACATTACATCATCCAAACACTCATGGCCCGACTACGGCGCCAAAATAAAAGATAACCCAACATGCGACACGGTCCCGTTCACCCCCAACTGGGCACCACTACTGATCATCAGGAAAGGAAACATAGTAACGTTGAGAGTCTTCGTCGAACTCCCACTTGAGCTCAAACGCGTCTCCTGGAGTGGAATCATCAGGCCCTGCATCTGGTGTAATAGTAATTTGTGAGCCACAGGGACTCAACAATCTCGCACCCTCGCGATCAAGACTATTTAATCTTATAGGTAAGGCAAGGTAAATATGTGGAGCTGCAGCAAGCGACTAGCAAAATATTGTGGCTAACTTATTCGCAAAAGAGAGCGAGAAGAGGAGGCAAAGCGTGACCGAGAATCTAGAGAACAACCTGCGCAAACATTACTCCAACACCGTGTCCACTTTCCGGACTCCGCCGAGAAGAGGCCATCACGGTAACACACTCAGTTGATTCATTTTAATTAAATTAAGGTTCAAGTTATCTACAACCGGACATTAACAAATTCCCATCTGCCCATAACCGCGGGCACGACTTTCGAAAGTTCAAATCCCTGCAGGGTAGTCCCAACTTAGCCCATGACAAGCTCTCACGGTCAACGAAGGAATAGACCTCCTCCCAAGACGTTCCGATCAGACTCGGTATCTCGGTTCTTCAAGACACTTCGACAGGTTAAAACAAATCCAGCAACACCGCCCGAATGTGCCGTCAAATCCCGATAGGAGCTGCACATATCTCTTTCTCAGGGCACACTCAGATGAACACTACGTACAACTAAAACCAACCCTCAAGTTGCCCCAAGGTGGCGCTGCAAGTGGCTCTATTTGGACCAACACTCAGAGGAGCACTGGCCCGGGGGGGTTTAAATAAGATGACCCTCAAGTTCCGGAAACCCAAGGGAAAAAGAGGGTAGGTGGCGAATGGTAAAACCAAGGTTGGGCATTGCTGGAAAAGCTTTAATCAAGGCAAACTATTAAGGGGTTCCCATTATAACCCAACCGCGTAAGGAACGCAAAATCCGGAAACATAATACCGATATGACGGAAACTAGGGCGGCAAGAGTGGAACAAAACTCTAGGCGAGAGGCCGAGCCTTCCACCCTTTACCAAGTATATAGATGCATTAAGATAACATGGCAATATAATGATATCCCAACAAGTAAATAAATTTTCCAACAAGGAACGGCCTTCAATCTTCACCTGCAACTAGCAACGCTATAAGAGGGGCTGAGCAAAGCGGTAACATAGCCAATCAACGGTTTGCTAGGACATGGTGGGTTAGAGGTTTGACATGGCAGTTTGGGGAGGCTTGGAAGCAAGGGGTAGGCATCGTAGCATTGGCATAGCAAAAGAGCTAGCAAACTAGCATAGCAAACATAGTAGTGATTTCGAGGGTATGATCATCTTGCCTGCACAGTTGTCAGAGTTGACTGGATCCTCGAAAGCAAACTCAACGGGCTCCTCGTTAGCGAACTCGTCTCCTGGCTCTACCCAAACAAGACAAACAAGCAACAAAGACACAATCAACCACGTGCAAGGACAAACAATATGATGCAATGATGATATGTTATGCGGGATGCGATGCGGGATGCATATGCAAGATGGACAAGGGATGCATGAACCTGACCTCAACTACAATATGGCAAGACAAGCATACACCCATCAAGAAGGAACAAAATGCAAGCTAGACATGGCAAGAACAATAGCATAGCATGCACGGATCAACTACAACATCATCGGCAAAATTGCAAACAAGTTGACAATCTGCCCAGATTCACAAAGTAGCAAAAGTAGAGCTCGATTGACTCAAGCTAGGGTGCTCCATAATTGCAAACAAACACATGGATGGATAGAGCACTACAATATTGACAAAACATCCTTACTGATCATCCTCAAAAGAGGCACGGATCACTAGGAAACAACATGAACATATGGCAACATGAGATAAGCAGCTCAAGGACTTAGTGGAAATGCTAAGTCCCTGAAAACAGAATTACTAAGTGCACCACTTTGCAAGCTTGCACTATTCACCACACTCATCACAAAAATACATGGGTTACACCTCTGGAAATATGACAAAACCCTTAACAAAACATATGTAGAGCATCAGGGCATATCATGCACATATTAATCATGGCAAAAATGGCAAAAACCTAAATGGAGTAACAGATCTGACAATTATCTCAAGTAGCCCTCTTCTAACAGCATTTCGGGCATCAAGATGAACTCAAATGAAAATGATGCAATGGAATGAAATGATGTACTTTCTGAGATGAACATTTTGATATGCTATATGCATGAATCGGAGCTATGGATGCAAAGTTACGGAGCTATGAACAGGAGCACTTGGATCTGCAATTTCGGGACTTAAGAAAAAAAATC
The DNA here is from genome assembly GCF_018294505.1 of Triticum aestivum. Classification (NCBI taxonomy): domain Eukaryota; kingdom Viridiplantae; phylum Streptophyta; class Magnoliopsida; order Poales; family Poaceae; genus Triticum; species Triticum aestivum. The sequence continues at coordinate 388,400,072 of NC_057806.1, read as the reverse complement.
ACCCCGAGATCTAGGGTTTACTGTTCACGGCACGCGAGCCGAGAACTCCGGCGAGGTGGTGGCTGCTCCGGCAAGCACTGTTCGTCGGTGGGGAGGAAGAGGCCGGAGGAGGGAGAGGCGAGGTCGGCCGGGAAGGAAGAGGCCGGGGCGGCTCCGGTGGTTGGGCGCGGCGGCGGCGCGGCGGG